>NC_053027.1:375111629-375310481 GCF_003073215.2 Triticum urartu | reverse complement strand
ATATCATTTCCCATCAACAGTATGTCATCCACATACAATATGAGAAATGCTACAGAGCTCCCACTCACTTTCTTGTAAATGCAGGCTTCTCCATAAGCCTGCACAAACCCAAACGCTTTGATCATCTCATCAAAACGAATGTTCCAACTCCGAGATGCTTGCACCAGCCCATAAATCGAGCGTTGGAGCTTGCACACCTTGTCAGCATTCTTAGGATCGACAAAACCTTCAGGCTGCATCATATACAATTCTTCCTTAAGGAAACCATTAAGGAATGCCGTTTTGACGTCCATTTGCCATATCTCATAATCATAAAATGCGGCAATTGCTAACATGATTCGGACGGACTTCAGCTTCGCTACGGGTGAAAAAGTCTCATCGTAGTCAACCCCTTGAACTTGTCGATAACCCTTAGCGACAAGTCGAGCTTTATAGATGGTCACATTACCATCCGCGTCTGTCTTCTTCTTAAAGATCCATTTATTTTCTATGGCTCGCCGATCATCGGGCAAGTCAGTCAAAGTCCATACTTCGTTTTCATACATGGATCCTATCTCGGATTTCATGGCTTCCAGCCATTTGTCGGAATCCGGGCCCGCCATCGCTTCTTCATAGTTCGAAGGTTCACCGTTGTCTAACAACATGATTTCCAAGACAGGGTTGCCGTACCACTCTGGTGCGGAACGTGTCCTTGTGGACCTACGAAGTTCAGTAGCAACTTGATCTGAAGTTTCATGATCATCATCATCAACTTCCTCTCTAGTCGGTGCAGGCACCTCAGGAACATTTTCTTGAGCTGCGCCACTTACCGGTTCAAGAGGTAATACTTCATCAAGTTCTACTTTCCTCCCACTTATTTCTTTCGAGAGAAACTATTTCTCTAGAAAGGACCCATTCTTGGCAACAAAGATCTTGCCCTCGGATCTGAGGTAGAAGGTATACCCAACAGTTTCTTTAGGGTATCCTATGAAGACGCATTTTTCCGACTTGGGTTCGAGCTTTTCAGGTTGAAGTTTCTTGACATAAGCATCGCATCCCCAAACTTTTAGAAACGACAGCTTAGGTTTCTTCCCAAACCATAATTCATACGGTGTCGTCTTGATGTCTACTACACAACCTTCTTCTTGTAGACGTTGTTGGGCCTCCAAGTGCAGAGGTTTGTAGGACAGTAGCAAATTTCCCTCAAGTGGATGACCTAAGGTTTATCAGTCCGTAGGAGGCGTAGGATGAAGATGGTCTCTCTCAAGCAACCCTGCAACCAAATAACAAAGAGTCTCTTGTGTCCCCAACACACCCAATACAATGGTAAATTGTATAGGTGCACTAGTTCGGCGAAGAGATGGTGATACAAGTGCAATATGGATGGTAGATAAAGGTATTTGTGATCTGAAAATATAAAAACAGCAAGGTAACTAATGATAAAAGTGAGCGTAAACGGTATTGCAATGATAGGAAATAAGGCCTAGGGTTCATACTTTCACTAGTGTAAGTTCCCTCAACAATACTAACATAATTGGATCACATAACTATCCCTCAACATGCAACAAAGAGTCACTCCAAAGTCACTAATAGCGGAGAACGAACGAAGAGATTATGGTAGGGTACGAAACCACCTCAAAGTTATTCTTTCCAATCAATCCGTTGGGCTATTCCTATAAGTGTCACAAACAGCCCTAGAGTTCGTACTAGAATAACACCTTAAGATACAAATCAACCAAAACCCTAATGTCACCTAGATACTTCAATGTCACCTCAAGTATCCGTGGGCATGATTATACGATATGCATCACACAATCTCAATTCATCTATTCAACCAACACAAAGAACCTCAAAGAGTGTCCCAAAGTTTCTACCGGAGAATCACGACGAAAACGTGTGCCAACACCTATGCATAGGTTCCCAATGTCACGAAACCCGCAAGTTGGTCACCAAAACGTACATCAAGTGGCACGTGGTATCCCATTGTCACCATAGATATCCATGGCAAGACATACATAAAGTGTTCTCAAGTCTTTAAAGACTCAATCTGATAAGATTACTTCAAAGGGGAAACTCGATTCATTACAAGAGAGAAGAGGGGGGAAGAAACATCATAGGATCCAAATATAATATCAAAGCTCGCGATACATCAAGATCGTATCATCTCAAGAACACGAGAGAGAGAGAGAGATCAAACACATAGCTACTGGTACATACCCTCAGCCTCGAGGGAGAACTACTCCCTCCTCGTCATGGAGAGCACCGGGATGATGAAGATGGCCACCGGAGAAGGATTGCCCCCTCCAGCAGGGTGCCGGAACGGGTCTAGATTGAGTTTCGGTGGCTACGGAGGCTTCTGGCGGCGGAACTCCCGATCTATGTTGCTCCTGGATGTTTTTAGGGTATATGGAGATATATAGGCGGAATAAGTACGTCAGGGGGGCCACAAGGGGCCCACGAGGCAGGGGGGCGTCCAGGGGGGGCGCGCCCTCCACCCTCGTGACCTCCCTGGAAACTTCTTGGAGTAGGGTCCAAGTCTCCTGGATCACGTTCGGTGAGAAGATCACGTTCCCGAAGGTTTCATTCCGTTTGGACTCCGTTTGATATTCTGTTTCCTCAAAATACTGAAATAGGCAAAAAAACAGCAATTCTGGGCTGGGCCTCCGGTTAATAGGTTAGTCCCAAAAATAATATAAAAGTGGAAAATAAAGCCCAATATAGTCCAAAACAGTAGATAAAGTAGCATGGAGCAATCAAAATTTATAGATACGTTGGAGACGTATCACGTCTCAACGGATTTCGACGGAGCCCTATTTAAAGTGAATGTGGCAGTCTCTAAAGCATAGCCCCAAAATGACAGCGGTAAATCGGTAAGAGACATCATAGATCGCACCATATCCAATAGAGTGCGATTACGACGTTCGGACACACCATTACGCTGAGGTGTTCCAGGCGGCGTGAGTTGTGAAACTATTCCACATTTTCTTAAGTGTGTGCCAAATTCGTGACTCAAGTATTCTCCCCCACGATCTGATCGCAAGAACTTGATTTTCCTGTCACGTTGATTCTCAACCTCACTCTGAAATTCCTTGAACTTTTCAAAGGTCTCAGACTTGTGTTTCATTAAGTAGACATACCCATATCTACTCAAGTCATCAGTGAGGGTGAGAACATAACAATAGCCACTGCGAGCCTCAACACTCATTAGACCGCACACATCAGTATGTATGATTTCCAATAAGTTGGTTGCTCGCTCCATTGTTCCTGAGAACGGAGTCTTGGTCATCTTACCCATGAGGCATGGTTCGCACGTGTCAAATGATTCGTAATCAAGAGACTCTAAAAGTCCATCTGCATGGAGCTTCTTCATGCGTTTGACACCTATGTGACCAAGGCGGCAGTGCCACAAGTATGTGGGACTAACATTATCAACCTTACATCTTTTGGTATTCACACTATGAATATGTGTAGCATTACGCTCGAGATTCATTAAGAATAAACCATTCACCATCGGAGCATGACCATAAAACATATCTCTCATATAAATAGAACAACCATTATTCTCGGATTTAAATGAGTAGCCATCTCGAATTAAACGAGATCCTAATACAATGTTCATGCTCAAAGCTGGCACTAAATAACAATTATTGAGGTTTAAAACTAATCCCGTAGGTAAATGTAGAGGCAGCGTGCCGACGGCGATCACATCGACCTTGGAACCATTCCCGACGCGCATCGTCACCTCGTCCTTCGCTAGTCTCCGCTTATTCCGCAGCTCCTGCTTTGAGTTACAAATGTGAGCAACTGCATCGGTATCAAATACCCAAGAGCTACTACGAGTACTAGTAAGGTACACATCAATTACATGTATATCACATATACCTTTAGTGTTACCGGCCTTCTTGTCCGCTAAGTATTTGGGGCAGTTCTGCTTCCAGTGACCACTTCCCTTGCAATAAAAACACTCAGTCTCGGGCTTGGGTCCATTCTTTGGCTTCTTCCCGGCAGCTTGCTTACCGGGCGCGGAAACTCCCTTGCCGTCCTTCTTGAAGTTCTTCTTACCCTTGCCTTTCTTGAACTTAGTGGTTTTATTCACCATCAACACTTGATGTTCCTTTTTGACTTCTACCTCTGCTGATTTCAGCATTGAATATACCTCAGGAATGGTCTTTTCCATCCCCTGCATATTGAAGTTCATCACAAAGCTCTTGTAGCTCAGTGGAAGCGACTGAAGGATTCTGTCAATGACCGCGTCATCCGGGAGATTAACTCCCAGCTGAGTCAAGCGGTTATGCAACCCAGACATTTTGAGTATGTGCTCACTGACAGAACTATTTTCCTCCATCTTACAGCTGAAGAACTTGTCGGAGACTTCATATCTCTCGACCCAGGCATGAGCTTGAAAAACCATTTTCAGCTCTTCGAACATCTCATATGCTCCGTGTCTCTCAAAACGCTTTTGGAGCCCCGGTTCTAAGCTGTAAAGCATGCCACACTGAACGAGGGAGTAATCATCAGCACGTGTCTGCCAAGCGTTCATAACGTCTTGGTTCTGTGGGATGGGTGCGTCACCTAGCGGTGCTTCTAGGACATAATCTTTCTTGGCAGCTATGAGGATGATCCTCAGGTTTCGGACCCAGTCCGTATAGTTGCTGCCATCGTCTTTCAGCTTGGTTTTCTCTAGGAACGCGTTGAAGTTGAGGACAACATTGGCCATTTGATCTACAAGACATATTGTAAAGATTTTAGACTAAGTCCATGATAATTAAGTTTATCTAATCAAATTATTCAATGAACTCCCACTCAGATAGACATCCCTCCAGTCATCTAAGTATAACATGATCCGAGTTAACTAGGCTGTGTCCGATCATCACGTGAGACGGACTAGTCAACATCGGTGAACATCTTCATGTTGATCGTATCTTCTATATGACTCATGCTCGACCTTTCGGTCTTCTGTGTTCCGAGGCCATGTCTGTACATGCTAGGCTCGTCAAGTCAACCTAAGTGTATTGCGTGTGTAAATCTGGCTTACACCCATTGTATTCGAACGTTAGAATCTATCACACCCGATCATCACGTGGTGCTTCGAAACAACGAACCTTCGCAATGGTGCACAGTTAGGGGGAACACTTTCTTGAAATTATTACGAGGGATCATCTTATTTAAGCTACCGTCGTTCTAAGCAAATAAGATGTAAAACATGATAAACATCACATGCAATCAAACAGTGACATGATATGGCCAATATCATTTGCTCCTTTTGATCTCCATCTTCGGGGCTCCATGATCATCGTTGTCACCGGCATGACACCATGATCTCCATCATCGTGTCTTCTTGAAGTTGTCTTGTCATCTATTACTTCTACTACTATGGCTAACGCTTTAGCAATGAAGTAAAGTAATTACATGACGTTTATGTTGACACGCAGGTCATAAATAAAAAAAGACAACTCATATGGCTCCTGCCGGTTGTCATACTCATCGACATGCAAGTCATGATTCCTATTACAAGAACATGATCATCTCATACATCACATATATCATTCATCACATCCTCTGGCCATATCACATCACAAAATACTTGCTGCAAAAACAAGTTAGACGTCCTCTAATTGTTGTTGCAAGTTTTTACGTGGCTGCTATAGGTTTCTAGCAAGAACGTTTCTTACCTATGCCAAAACAACAACGTGAATTGCCAATTTCTATTTACCCTTCATAAGGACCCTATTCATCGAATCCGATCCGACTAAAGTGGGAGAGACAGACACCCGCCAGCCACCTTATGCAACTTGTGCATGTCAGTCGGTGGAACCGGTCTCACGTAAGCGTACGTGTAAGGTTGGTCCGGGCCGCTTCATCCCACAATACCGCCGAATCAAGATAAGACTAGTAACCGCAAGATAATTGACAATATCGACGCCCACAACTACTTTGTGTTCTACTCGTGCATAGTAACTACGCATAGACCTAGCTCATGATGCCACTGTTGGGGAACGTAGCAGAATTTTAAAATTTTCTACGCATCACCAAGATCAATCTATGGAGTCATCTAGCAACGAGGGAGAGAGGAGTGCATCTACATACCCTTGTAGATCGCGCGCGGAAGTGTTCAAGAGAACGGGGTTGATGGAGTCATACTCGACGTTATCCAAATCACCGATGACCAAGTGCCGAACGGACAGCACCTCCGCGTTCAACACACGTACGGTTGGGAGACGTCTCCTCCTTCTTGATCCAGCAAGGGGGAAGGAGAGTTTGATGAAGATCCAGCAGCACGACGGCGTGGTGGTGGAAGCAACGGTGATCTCGGCAGGGCTTCGCCAAGCGCAGGGAGACGCAGGAGTGTCACGGGAGGGAGAGGGAGAGGCCAGGGGCTTGGGTGGGCAGCCCTCCCTCCCCCCCACTATATATAGGGTGCCTAGGGGGGCGCCGGCCCTAGGAGATCCAATCTCCTAGGGGGGCGGCGGCCAAAGGGGGTGCCTTGCCCCCCAAGGCAAGGGTGGCGCCCCCCACCCCTAGGGTTCCCAACCCTAGGCATAGGGGGAGGCCCAAGGGGGGCGCACCAGCCCACTAGGGGCTGGTTCCCCTCCCACTTCAGCCCATGGGGCCCTCCGGGATAGGTGGCCCCACCCAGTGGACCCCCGGGACCCTTCTGGTGGTCCCGGTACAATACCGGTGACCCCCGAAACCTTCCCGATGGCCGAAACTGGACTTCCTATATATGAACCTTTACCTCCGGACCATTCCGGAACTCCTCGTGACGTCCGGGATCTCATCCGGGACTCCGAACAACTTTTGGGTTACCGTGTGCTAATATCTCTACAACCCTAGCGTCACCGAACCTTAAGTGTGTAGACCCTACGGGTTCGGGAGACATGCAGACATGACCGAGAAGCCTCTCCGGTCAATAACCAACAGTGGGATCTGGATACCCATGTTGGCTCCCACAAGCTCCACGATGATCTCATCGGATGAACCATGATGTCGAGGATTCAATCAATCTGTATACAATTCCCTTTGTCAGTCGGTACGTTACTTGCTCGAGACTCGATCGTCGGTATCCCAATACCTTGTTCAGTCTCGTTACTGGCAAGTCACTTTACTCGTACCGTAATGCATGATCCTGTGATCAACCACTTGATCACATTGAGCTCATTATGATGATGCATTACCGAGTGGGCCCAGATATACCTCTCCGTCATACGGAGTGACAAATCCCAGTCTCGATTCATGCCAACCCAACAGACACTTTCGGAGATACCTGTAATGTACCTTTATAGTCACCCAGTTACGTTGTGACGTTTGGCACACCCAAAGCATTCCTACGGTATCCAGGAGTTGCACAATTTCATGGTCTAAGGAAATGATACTTGACATTCAAAAAAGCTACAGCAAACGAACTACACGATCTTTGAGCTATGCTTAGGATTGGGTCTTGTCCATCACATCCTTCTCCTAATGATGTGATCCCGTTATCAATGACATCCAATGTCCATAGTCAGGAAACCATGACTATCTTTTGATCAACGAGCTAGTCAACTAGAGGCTCACTAGGGACGTGTTGTGGTCTATGTATTCACACATGTATTACGATTTCCGGATAACACAATTATAGCATGAACAATAGACAATTATCATGAACAAAGAAATATAATAATAACCATTTTATTATTGCCTCTAGGGCATATTTCCAACACCTATTAACCCAGAGCCGAGTGCCAGTTTCTGTTTTTCCCTTGTTTTAGAATATCGCAGAAAAGGAAAATCAAATGGAGTCCAATTGACCTGAAACTTCACGGAACTTATTTTTTGGACCAGAAGAAGCCCATGGAGTATCGGAGTTGGACCAGGAGAGTCCCGGGCTGCCCACGAGGGTGGGGGCGCGCCCACCCCCCTGGGCGCGCCCCCCTGCCTCGTGGACAGCCAGGAGGTCCATCGACGTACTTCTTCCTCCTATATATACCATTATACCCTAAAACCATCAGGGAGCATAATAGATCGGGAGTTCCGCCGCCAGAAGCCTTCGTAGCCACCGAAAACCAATCTAGACCCGTTCCGGCACCCTGCCAGAGGGGGAAATCCCTCTCCGGTGGCCATCTTCATCATCCCGGTGTTCTCCATGACGAGGAGGGAGTACTTCTCCCTCGGGGCTGAGGGTATGTACCAGTAGCTATGTGTTTGATCTCTCTCTCTCATGTTCTTGAGGTGGTACGATCTTGATGTATCGCGAGCTTTGCTATTATAGTTGGATCTTATGATGTTTCTCCCCCTCTACTCTCTTGTAATGGATTGAGTTTTCCCTTTGAAGTTATCTTATCGGATTGAGTCTTTAAGGATTTGAGAACACTTGATGTATGTCTTGCGTGGGATAACCGTGGTGACAACGGGTTATTCTATTGATCCACTTGATGTATGTTTTGGTGATCAACTTGCGGGTTCCGCCCATGAACCTATGCATAGGGGTTGGCACATGTTTTCGTCTTGACTCTCTGGTAGAAACTTTGGGGCACTCTTTGAAGTACTTTGTGTTGGTTTGAATAGATGAATCTGAGATTGTGTGATGCATATCGTATAATCATACCCACAGATACTTGATGTGACATTGGAGTATCTAGGTGACATTAGGGTTTTGATTGATTTGTGTCTTAAGGTGTTATTCTAGTACGAAGTCTAGGATAGATTGAATGGAAAGAATAGCTTCATGTTATTTTACTACGGACTCTTGAATAGATCGATCATAAAGAATAACTTTGAGGTGGTTCCGTACCCTACCATAATCTCTTCGTTTGTTCTCCGCTATTAGTGACTTTGGAGTGACTCTTTGTTGCATGTTGAGGTATATTTATATGATCCAATTATGTTATTATTGTTGAGAGAACTTGCACTAGTGAAAGTATGAGCCCTAGGCCTTGTTTCCTAGCATTGCAATACCGTTTACGCTCACTTTTATCATTAGTTACCTTGCTGTTTTTATATTTTCATATTACAAAAACCTATATCTACCATCCATATACCACTTGTATCACCATCTCTTCGTCGAACTAGTGCACCTATACAATTTAACATTGTATTGGGTGTGTTGGGGACACAAGAGACTCTTTGTTATTTGGTTGCAGGGTTGCTTGAGAGAGAGACCATCTTCATCATACGCCTCCTACGGATTGATAAACCTTAGGCCATCCACTTGAGGGAAATTTACTACTGTCCTACAAACCTCTGCACTTGGAGGCCCAACAACGTCTACAAGAAGAAGGTTGTGTAGTAGACATCAAGCTCTTTTCTGGTGCCGTTGCCGGGCAGGTTAGCGCTTGAAGGTATATCTTTAGATCTTGCAATCGAATCTTTTTGTTTCTTGTTTTAGCACTAGTTTAGTTTACAAAATAAAACTACAAAAAATGGAATTGAGTTTGCCTCATACACTTCATCTTTTTAATATCTTTCGTGAGTATGATGGAAAGGAAAATTGTGCCAAAGTGTTAGAAGAAGAATGCATGAAAATGTTTGGCACTAAATATTTGAATGATGAGCATGATTGCAATGTTGTTAGTATGAATTCTCTGAATATCTATGATGCTAATGATATGCAAAGCCACAAGCTTGGGGAAGCTATGTTTAATGAAGATGATATTTGTAGTCTCCCAAGTTTTGATGTGCAAATTTATTATGATGAAATCATGCCTTCTATCTATGATGATTATTGTGATGACACGTATGCTTTAAAGAATAATGATAACAATTAAACTTGTCATCTTGACTTCAATTTTCAATCCCATGATAGTTATTTTGTTGAGTTTGCTCCCACTACTATTCATGAGAAGAAATTCGCTTATGTGGAGAGTAATAAAATTTATATGTTTGTAGATCATGAAAAGAATGCTTTATGTGATAGTTACATTGTTGAATCCATTCATGATGCTACTGAAAATTATTATGAGGGAGGAACATATGCTTGTACGAACTGCAATAATATCAAGTTTCCTCTTTATGTGCTTAAAGTTTTGAAGTTATGCTTGTTTTACCTTCCTATGCAAGTTGATTCTTGTTCCCACAAGTTGTTTGCTCACAAAATCCCTATTCATAGGAAGTGGGTTAGACTTAAATGTGCTAGTCGTATTCTTCATGATGCTCTCTTTATGTTTCAATTCTTATCTTTTATGTGAGTATCATTGAAATCATCATGCCTAGCTAGGGGCGTTAAACGATAGCGCTTGTTGGGAGGCAACCCAAATTTATTTTTGTCCCTTGCTTTTTGCTCCTGTTTAGTAATAAATAATTTATCTAGCCTCTGTAATGATTGAGTTTTTATGTTTTAATTAGTGTTTGTGCCAAGTAGAACCGTTGGGAAGACTTGGGGAAAGTCTTTGCGATCATGCTGTAAAAAACAGAAACTTTAGCGCTCACGAGAATTGCTGCCATTTTTTATTGGAGAGTGATATTTAGTTAATTATTTTTTCAGAAGATTAATAGATAAATTCCTCACGCCCAGAAATTTATTTTATAATTTTTGGGGTTCCATAAGTTTGCATTAGTTACAGATTACTACAGACTGTTCTGTTTTTGACAGATTCTGTTTTCTGTGTGTTGTTTGCTTATTTTGATGAATCTATGGCTAGTAAAATAGTTTATAAACCATAGAGAAGTTGGAATACAGTAGGTTTAACACCAATATAAATAAAGAATGAGTTCATTACAGTACCTTGAAGTGGTGTTTTGTTTTCTTTCGCCGACGGAGCTTACGAGTTTTCTGTTAAGTTTTGTGTTGTGAAGTTTTCAAGTTTTGGGTAAAGATTCGATGGACTATGGAACAAGGAGTGGCCAGAGCCTAAGCTTGGGGATGCCCAAGTCACACCAAGGTAATATTCAAGGACAACCAAGAGCCTAAGCTTGGGGATGCCCCGGAAGGCATCCCCTCTTTCGTCTTCGTTCATCGGTAACTTTACTTGGAGCTATATTTTTATTCGCCACATGATATGTGTTTTGCTTGGAGCGTCATTTTATTTTATTTTGTTTTGCTTGCTGTTTTAATAAAATACCAAGATCTGAAATTCTTAAACTTTAGAGAGTCTTCACATAGTTGCATAATTATTCGAGTACTCATTGATCTTCACTTACATCTTTCGGAGTAGTTTGTCATTTGCCCTAGTGTTTCACTTATATCTTTTAGAGCACAGTAGTGGTTTTATTTTATAGAAATTGTTGAACTCTCATGCTTCACTTATATTATTTTGAGAGTCCTAAACAGCATGGTAATTTGCTTTGGTTATGAATTTAGTCCTAATATGATGGGCATCCAAGAGGGATATAATAAAAACTTTCATATAAGAGCGTTGAATACTAAGAGAAGTTTGATACTTGATGATTGTTTTGATATATGGAGATAGTGATATCAAAGTTGTGCTAGTTGGGTAGTTGTGAATTTGAGGAATACTTGTGTTGAAGTTTGCAAGTCCCGTAGCATGCACATATGGTAAACATTGTGTAACAAATTTGAAACATGAGGTTTTATTTGATTGTCTTCCTTATGAGTGGTGGTCAGGGATGAGCGATGGTCTTTTCCTACCAATCTATCCCCCTAGGAGCATGCGCATAATGCTTGGTTTTTGATGACTTGTAGATTTTTGCAATAAGTATGTGAGTCCTTTATGACTAATGTTCAGTCCATGGATTATACGCACTCTTACCCTTCCATCATTGCTAGCCTCTTCGGTACCGTGCATTGCCCTTTCTCACATTAAGAGTTGGTGCAAACTTCGCCGGTGCATCCAAACCCCGTGATATGATACGCTCTTTCACACATAAACCTCCTTATATCTTCCTCAAAACAGCCACCATACCTACCTATTATGGCATTTCCTAGCCATTCTGAGATATATTGCCATGCAACTTTCCACCGTTTCGTTTATTATGACACGCATCATCATTGTCATATTGCTTTGCATGATCATGTAGTTGACATCATATTTGTGGCAAAGCCACCGTTCATAATTTTCCATACATGTCACACTTGATTCATCGCAATCCCGATACACCGCCGGAGGCATTCATATAGAGTCATATCTTCTTCTAAGTATCGAGTTGTAATTCTTGAGTTGTAAGTAACTAAAAGTGTGGTGATCATCATTATTAGAGCATTGTCCCAAGTGAGGAAAAAAAGAGAGAAATGTCATACAAAAGAGAAGGCACAAATAAAATAATAATAATAATAATAATAATAAATGAGAGAAAAAGAGAGAAGGGACAATGCTACTATCCTTTTACCACACGTGTGCTTCAAAGTAGCACCATAATCTTCATGATAGAGAGTCTCCTATGTTGTCACTTTCATATACTAGTGGGAATCTTTCATTATAGAACTTGGCTTGTATATTCCAAAGATGGGCTTCCTCAAAATGCCCTAGGTGTTCGTGAGCAAGCAAGTTGGATGCACACCCACTTAGTTTCTTTTTGAGCTTTCATATACTTATAGCTCTAGTGCATCCGTTGCATGGCAATCCCTACTCCTTGCATTAACATCAATTGATGGGCATCTCCATAGCTCATTGATTAGCCTCGTTGATGAAAAAATTATGAACGGTGGCTTTGCCACAAATACGATGTCAACTACATGATCATGCAAGGCAATATGACAATGATGATGTGTGTCATAATAAATGGAACGGTGGAAAGTTGCATGGAAATATATCTCGGAATGGCTATGGAAATGCCATAATAGGTAGGTATGGTGGATGTTTTGAGGAAGATATAAGGAGGTTTATGTGTGATAGAGCGTATCATATCACGGGATTTGGATGCACCGGCGAGTTTGCACCAACTCTCAAGGTGAGAAAGGGCAATGCACGGTACCGAAGAGGCTAGCAATGATGGAAGGGTGAAAGTGTGTATAATCCATGGACTCAACATTAGTCATAAAGAACTCACATACTTATTGAAAAAATCTACAAGTCATCAAAAACCAAGTATTACGTGCATGCTCCTAGGGGGATAGATTGGTACGAAAAGACCATCGCTCGTCCCCGACCGCCACTCATAAGGAAGACAATCAAATAACACCTCATGTTTCAAATTTGTTACACAACGTTTACCATACGTGCATGCTACGGGACTTGCAAACTTCAACACAAGTATTTCTCAAATTCACAACTACTCAACTAGTACAACTTTGATATCACTGTCTCCATATCTCAAAACAATCATCAAGTATCAAACTTCTCTTAGTATTCAATGCACTTATATGAAAGTTTTTGTTATGCCTAAAAGCAAATTTCCATGTTGTTCTAAAGGACTCTCAAAATAATATAAGTGAAGCATGAGAGATCAATTATTTCTATAAAATAAAACCACTGTCGTGCTCTAAAAGATACTCCCTCCGTTCCAAATTACTTATCGCAAAAATGGATGTATCTAGAACTAAAATACATCTAGATACATCTATACCAGCGACAAGTAATTCGGAATGGAGGGAGTATAAGTGAAGCACTAGAGCAAAAACTATATAGCTCAAAAGATATAAGTGAAGCACATAGAGTATTCTAATAAATTTCAAATCATGTGAGTCTCTCTCAAAAGTTGTGTACAGCAAGGATGATTGTGGTAAACTAAAAAGAAAAGACTCAAATCATACAAGACGCTCCAAGCAAAACGCATATCATGTGGTGAATAAAAATATAGCTCCAAGTAAAGTTACCGATGGACGAAGACGAAAGAGGGGATGCCTTCCAGGGCATCCCCAAGCTTAGGCTTTTTGGTGTCCTTGAATTTTACCTTGGGGTGCCTGGGCATCCCCAAGCTTAGGCTATTGCCACTCCTTGTTCCATAATCCATCAAAATTTTACCCAAAACTTGAAAACTTCACAACACAAAACTTAAATAGAAAATCTCATGAGCTCCGTTAGCGAAAGAAAACAAAACACCACTTCAAGGTACTGTAATGAACTCATTCTTTATTTACATAGGTGTTAAACCTACTGTATTCCAACTTCTCTATGGTTTATAAACTCTTTTACTAGCCATAGATTCATCAAAATAAGCAAACAACACATGAAAAACAGAATCTGTCAAAAACAGAACAGTCTGTAGTAATCTGTAGCTAACGTAACTTCTGGAACCCCAAAAATTCTAAAATAAATTGCTGGACGTGAGTAATTTATCTATTAATCATCTTCAAAAATAATTAACTAAATATCGCTTTCCAAATAAAAATTACAGCAATTCTCGTGAGCGCTAAAGTTTCTGTTTTTACAGCAAGATCAAAAAGACTTTCCCCAAGTCTTCCCAACGGTTCTACTTGGCACAAACACTAATTAAACACAAAAAACACAACCAAAATAGAGGCTAGATAAATTATTTATCACTAAACAGGAGCAAAAATCAAGGAATAAAAAAATTGGGTTGCCTCCCAACAAGCGCTATCGTTTAACGCCCCTAGCTAGGCATAAAAGCAAGGATAGATCTAGGTATTGCCATCTTTGGTTTTAGGGAAGAAAAGAGCAAACTTATTATCTATGGAATTAATATTTCTATTTTGATAAAGCACATGTCCGTTAATGGTAGAAGAAATATTAAGCATTTTACAGAAATTTGCATCTCTTTGATAGATTCGTTTTGGTAGGAGAGCAAAAGAGATGTGGATTCAACCTTCTCATTCATGGGGTGCCCAAATATGATTTTAATATTTTCATAAGTATCTACGGCATCCCCTTCAAGAAAAACTTCTTCAAATATAGAATCTAAGACATGCTTAAACGAAGAAGGTAGGGCAACATAAAAGCTCTTTAAGTAAATTTCAATTTGGTATTGGGGCACATAGCTGGCCCGGATCCTTAATAGTCTATCCCAAGCATCTTTCAAAGATTCATAGAGTAAATAATGAAAAATTCCGGAATCATCTTCATCAAAATTATTAAGATTCTCATTGATAACTCCGGTAGGACTTTCCATAGCATCATTATTTATGAGTTTAGAGAGAATAGAAGGATTGTCCAAAGTACTAAAACTCGGGAGAGAACCCCCAACCCTTTTTTATTCCGACATGGCCAAAGAAAGGTGAGCGGAAAATAGAGGGCGAATAAAACGGCAAGGGTGAAGTGGGGGAGAGGAAAATGAGAGGTAAATGGCAAATAATGTAATGCGAGGGATAAGAGTTTGTGATGGGTACTTGGTATGTCTTGACTTGTGCGTAGACTCCAGCAACGGTGCCAGAGATGGCTCATTGTTGGGAGTCAAATCTTGACTTGACTTGGCGCGAATATCCCCGGCAACGGCGCCAGAAATCCTTCTTGCTACCTCTTGAGCACTGCGTTGGTTTTCCCTTGAAGAGGAAAGGGTGATGCAGTAAAGTAGCGTAAGTATTTCTCTCAGTTTTTGATAACCAAGGTATCAACCCAGTAGGAGATCACACTCGAGTCCCACGCACCTACACAAACAAATAAGAACCTCACAACCAACGCGATAAAGGGGTTGTCAATCCCTTCACGGTCACTTACGAGAGTGAGATCTGATAGATATGATAAGATAATATTTTTGGTATTTTTATGATAAAGAGAAATAAAGATGCAAAGTAAAATAAATGGAAATAGAAATAACTAAGTGTTGGAAGATTAATATGATGGAAGATAGACCCCGGGGCCATAGGTTTCACTAGTGGCTTCTCTCAAGAGCATAAGTATTATGGTGGGTAAACGAATTACTGTTGAGCAATTGATAGAATTGAGCATAGTTACGAGAATATCTAGGTATGATCATGTATATAGGCATCACGTCTGTGACAAGTAGACCAAAACGATTCTGCATCTACTACTATTACTCCACACATCGACCGCTATCCAGCATGCATCTAGAGTATTAAGTTCATAAGAACATAGTAATGATTTAAGTAAGATGACATGATGTAGAGGGATAAAATCATGCAATATGATATAAATCCCATCTTTTTATCCTCGATGGCAACAATACAATATGTGTCATTTCCCTCTCTATCACTGGGATCGAGCACCGCAAGATTGAATCCAAAGCTAAGCACTTCTCCCATTGCAAGAAAGATCAATCTAGTAGGCCAAACCAAACTGATAATTCGAAGAGACTTGCAAAGATAAACCAATCATACATAAAAGAATTCAGAGGAGATTCAAATATTGTTCATAGATAAACTTGATCATAAACCCACAATTCATCGGATCTCGACAAACACACCGCAAAAGAAGATTATATCGAATAGATCTCCAAGAAGATCGAGGAGAACTTTGTATTGAGATCCAAAGAGAGAGAAGAAGCCATCTAGCTAATAACTATGGACCCGTAGGTCTGAAGTAAACTACTCACACGTCATCGGAGAGGCCGTGGAGTTGATGTAGAGGCCCTCCGTGATCAATGCCCCCTCCGGCGGAGCTCCGGAAAAGGCCCCAAGATGGGATCTCTCGGGTACAGAAGGTTACCGCGGTGGAATTAGGTTTTCATGGTGCTCCTGGATGTTTGGGGGGTACGTGGATATATATAGGAGGAAGAAGTACGTCGGTGGAGCAACGAGGGGCCCACGAGGGTGGAGGGTGCGCCCAGGGGGGTAGGCGCGCCCCCTGCCTCGTGTCCTCCTTGATCGTTTCTTGACGCCCACTCCAAGTCTCGTGGATCACGTCTATTGAGAAAATCATGTTCCCGAAGGTTTCATTCCGTTTGGACTCCGTTTGATATTCCTTTTCTTCGAAACCCTAAAATAGGCAAAAAAAACAACAATTTGGGCTGGGCCTCCGGTTAGTAGGTTAGTCCCAAAAATGATATAAAAGTGTAAAATAAAGCCCATTAACATCCAAAACAAACAATATAATAGCATGGAGCAATCAAAAATTATAGATACGTAGGAGACGTCGGGGGGCAATCATACTCCACGTAGGATTCCCCCCTTTCCTAGTCCTAGTAGGAGAGGGGAAGGAAGGGGAGGAGAAGAAGAAGGAAAGGGGGCCGCCCCCTAGTCCAATTTGGTTTGGGCTAGGGGGTCGCGCGCCCCTAGCTGCCCGCCTCTCCTCTTCCTCCACTTGGGCCCATAAGGCCCAATACACCCCCCTGGAGGTTCCGGTGACCTCCCGGTTCTCCGGTATTTATCCGATAACCCCCGGAACTCATCCGGTGTCCGAATATAACCTTCCAATATATCGATCTTTATGTTTCGACCATTTCGAGACTCCTTTTCATGTCCGTGATCATATCCGGGACTCCGAACTACCTTCGGTACATCAAAACACAAAATCTCATAATACCGATCGTCACAGAACTTTAAGCATGCGGACCCTACGGGTTCGAGAACTATGTAGACATGACCGAGACACGTCTCTGGTGAATAACCAATAGCAGAACCTGGATGCTCATATTGGTTCCTACATATTCTACGAAGATCTTTATCGGTCAAATCGCATAACAACATACGTTGTTCCCCTTATCATCGGTATGTTACTTGCCCGAGATTCGACCGTCGGTATCTCAATACCTAGTTCAATCTCGTTACCGGCAAGTCTCTTTACTCGTTCTGTAATGCAACATCCCGCAACTAACTCATTAGTCAAATTGCTTGCAAGGCTTATAGTGATGTGCATTACCGAGAGGGCCCAGAGATACCTCTCCGACAATCGGAGTGACAAATCCTATTCTTGATCTATGCCAACTCCATGAACACCATCGGAGGCACCTGTAGAGCACCTTTATAATCACCCAGTTACGTTGTGACGTTTGGTAGCACGCAAAGTGTTCCTCTGGTATTCGGGAGTTGCATAATCTCATAGTCATAGGAACATGTATAAGTCATGAAGAAAGCAATAGCAGTAAACTTAAACGATCAAGTGCTAAGCTAACGAAATGGGTCAAGTCAATCACATCATTCTCCTAATGATGTGATCCTGTTGATCAAATAACAACTCATGTCTATGGCTAGGAAACTTAACCATCTTCGATCAATGAGCTAGTCAAGTAGAGGCATACTAGTGACAATATGTTTGTCTATGTATTCACACATGTATTATGTTTCCGATTAATACAGTTCTAGCATGAATAATAAACATTTATCATGAAATAAGGAAATAAATAATACCTTTATTATTGCCTCTAGGGCATATTTCCTTCAATCTCCCACTTGCACTAGAGTCAATAATCTAGATTACACAGTAATGATTCTAACACCCATGGAGTCTTGGTGTTGATCATGTTTTGCTCGTGGAAGAGGCTTAGTCAACGGGTCTGCAACATTCAGATCCGTATGTATCTTGCATATCTCTATGTCTCCCACCTGGACTTGATCTCGGATGGAATTGAAGCGTCTCTTGATGTGCTTGGTTCTCTTGTGAAATCTGGATTCCTTTGCCAAGGCAATTGCACCAGTACTGTCACAAAAGATTTTCATTGGACCCGATGCACTAGGTATGACACCTAGATCGGATATGAACTCCTTCATCCAGACTCCTTCATTTGCTGCTTCCGAAGCAACTATGTACTCCGCTTCACACGTAGATCCCGCCACGACGCTTTGTTTAGATCTGCTCCAACTGACAGCTCCACCGTTCAAAATAAACACGTATCCGGTTTGCGATTTCGAATCGTCCGGATCAGTGTCAAAGCTTGCATCGACGTAACCATTTACGACGAGCTCTTTGTCACCTCCATAAACAAGAAACATATCCTTAGTCCTTTTCAGGTATTTCAGGATGTTCTTGACCGCTGTCCGGTGATCCACTCCTGGATTACTTTGGTACCTCCCTGCTAAACTAATAGCAAGGCACACATCAGGTCTGGTACACAGCATTGCATACATGATAGAGCCTATGGCTGAAGCATAGGGAACACTTTGCATTTTCTCTCTATCTTCTGCAGTGGTCGGGCATTGAGTCTTACTCAAGTTCACACCTTGTAACACAGGCAAGAACCCTTTCTTAGCTTGATCCATTTTGAACTTCTTCAAAACTTTATCAAGGTATGTGCTTTGTGAAAGTCCAATTAAGTGTCTTGATCTATCTCTATAAATCTTGATGCCCAATATATAAGCAGCTTCACCGAGGTCTTTCATTGAAAAACTCTTATTCAAGTATCCTTTTATGCTATCCAGAAATTCTATATCATTTCCAATCAACAATATGTCATCCACATGTAATATTAGAAATGCTACATAGCTCCCACTCACTTTCTTGTAAATACAGGCTTCTCCAAAAGTCTGTATAAAACCATATGCTTTGATCACACTATCAAAACGTTTATTCCAACTTCGAGAGGCTTGCGCCAGTCCATAAATGGATCGCTGGAGCTTGCACACTTTGTTAGTATCCTTTGGATCGATAAAACCTTCAGGTTGCATCATATAAAACTCTTCTTCCAGAAAACCATGCAGGAATGCAGTCTTTACATCCATTTGCCAAATTTCATAATCATAAAATGCGGCAATTGCTAACATGATTTGGACGGACTTAAGCATCACTACGGGTGAGAAGGTCTCATCGTAGTCAACTCCTTGAACTTGTCGAAAACCTTTCGCAACAAGTCGAGCTCTGTAGACAGTAACGTTGCCGTCAGCGTCAGTCTTCTTCTTGAAGATCCATTTATTCTCGATGGCTTGCCAATCATCGGGCAACTCAACCAAAGTACACACTTTGTTCTCATACATGGATCCCATCTCACTTCATGCCATTTTGCGGAATCTGGGCTCATCACCGCTTCCTCATAGTTCGTAGGCTCGTCATGGTCAAGTAACATGACCTCCAGAACAGGATTACCGTACCACTTCAGCGTGGATCTTACTCTGGTTGACCTACGAGTTTCATTAGTAACTTGATCTAAAGTTTCATGATCATCATCATTAGCTTCCTCACTAATTGGTGTAGGTGTCACAGGAACCGGTTTCTGTGATGAACTACTCTCCAATAAGGGAGCAGGTACAGTTACCTCATCAAGTTCTACTTTCCTCCCACTCACTTCTTTCGAGAGAAACTCCTTCTCTAGAAACGATCCATTCTTAGCAACAAATGTCTTGCCTTCGGATCTGTGATAGAAGGTGTACCCAAGAGTCTCCTTTGGGTATCCTATGAAGACACATTTCTCCGATTTGGGTTCGAGCTTATCAGGTTGAAGCTTTTTCACATAAGCATCGCAGCCCCAAACTTTAAGAAATGACATCTTCGGTTTCTTGCCAAACCACAGTTCATAAGGCGTCGTCTCAACGGATTTCGATGGTGCCCTCTTTAATGTGAATGCAGTTGTCTCTAAAGCATAACCCCAAAATGATAGCGGTAAATCAGTAAGAGACATCATAGATCGCACCATATCTAGTAAAGTACGATTATGACATTCGGACACACCATTATGCTGTGGTGTTCTGGGTGGTGTGAGTTGCGAAACTATTCCACAATATTTCAAATGTAGACCAAACTCGTAACTCAAATATTCTCCTCCACGATCAGATCGTAGAAACTTTATTTTCTTGTTACGATGATTTTCCACTTCACTCTGAAATTCTTTGAACTTTTCAAATGTTTTAGACTTATGTTTCATTAAGTAGATATACCCATATCTGCTCAAATCATCTATGAAGGTGAGAAAATAACGATACCCGCCGCGAGCATCAACATTTATCGGACCACATACATCAGCATGTATGATTTCCAACAAGTCTGTTGCTCGCTCCATTGTTCCGGAGAACGGCGTTTTAGTCATCTTGCCCATGAGGCATGGTTCACAAGTACCAACTGATTCATAATCAAGTGATTCCATAAGTCCATCAGTATGGAATTTCTTCATGCGCTTTACACCAATATGACCCAAATGGCAGTGCCACAAATAATTTGCACTATCATTATCAACTCTGCATCTTTTGGATTTAACATTATGAATATGTGTATCACTACTATCGAGATTCAACACAAATAGACCACTCTTCAAGGGTGCATGACCGTAAAAGATATTACTCATATAAATAGAACAACCATTATTCTTAGATTTAAATGAATAACCGTCTCGCATCAAACAAGATCCAGATATAATGTTCATGCTTAACGCTGGCACCGAATAACAATTATTTAGGTCTAAAACTAATCCCAAAGGTAGATGTAGAGGTAGCGTGTTGACGGCGATCACATCGACTTTGGAACCATTTCCCACACGCATCATCACCTTGTCCTTAGCTAGTCTTCGCTTAATCCGTAGTCCCTGTTTCGAGTTGCAAATATTAGCAACAGAACCAGTATCAAATACCCAGGTGCTACTGCGAGCTCTAGTAAGGTACACATCAATAACATGTATATCACATATACCTTTATTCACCTTTCCATCCTTCTTATCTGCCAAATACTTGGGGTAGTTCCGCTTCTAGTGACCAGTCCCTTTCCAGTAGAAGCACTCAGTCTCAGGCTTAGGTCCAGACTTGGGTTTCTTCTCTTGAGCAGCAACTTGTTTGTCGTTCTTCTTGAAGTTCCCTTTCTTCTTCCCTTTACCCTTTTTCTTGAAACTGGTGGTCTATTTGACCATCAATATTTGATGCTCCTTCTTGATTTCTACCTCTGCAGCCTTTAGCATTGCGAAGAGCTCGGGAATCGTCTTATCCATCCCTTGCATATTATAGTTCATCACGAAGCTCTTGTAGCTTGGTGGCAGTGATTGAAGAACTCTGTCAATGACACTATCAACTGGAAGATCAACTCGCAGTTGAGTCAAGTGATTATGGTACCCAGACATTCTGAGTATATATTCACTGACAGAACTATTCTCCTCCATCTTGCAGCTGTAGAACTTATTGGAGACTTCATATCTCTCAATCCGAGCATTTGCTTGAAATATTAACTTCAACTCCTGGAACATCTCATATGCTCCATGACGTTCAAAACGTCGTTGAAGTCCCAGTTCTAAGCCGTGAAGCATGGCACACTGAACTATTGAGTAGTCATCAGCTTTGCTTTGCCAGACGTTCGTAACATATGGTGTTGCTCCTGCAGCGGGTTTGGCACCTAGCGGTTCTTCTAGGACGTAATTCTTCTGTGCAGCAATGAGGATAATCCTCACGTTACGGACCCAGTCCGTGTAATTGCTACCATCATCTTTCAACTTTGCTTTCTCAAGGAACGCATTAAAATTCAACGGAACAACAGCACGGGCCATCTATCTACAATAACATAGACAAGCAAAATACTATCAGGTACTAAGTTCATGATAAATTTAAGTTCAATTAATCATATTACTTAAGAACTCCCACTTAGATAGACATCCCTCTAATCATCTAAGTGATCACGTGATCCATATCAACTAAACCATAACCGATCATCACGTGAAATGTAGTAGTTTCCAATGGTGAACATCACTATGTTGATCATATCTACTATATGATTCACGCTCGACCTTTCGGTCTCAGTGTTCCGAGGCCATATCTGCATATGCTAGGCTCGTCAAGTTTAACCCGAGTATTCTGCGTGTGTAAAACTGTCTTACACCCGTTGTAGATGAACATTGAGCTTATCACACCCGATCATCACATGGTGTCTCGGCACGACGAATTTTGGCAACGGTGCATACTCAGGGAGAACACTTCTACCTTGAAATTTAGTGAGAGATCATCTTATAATGCTACCATCAAACAAAGCAGAATAAGATGCATAAAGGATAAACATCACATGCAATCAATATAAGTGATATGATAGGGTCATCATCATCTTGTGCCTTTGATCTCCATCTCCAAAGCACCGTCATGATCACCATCGTCACCGGCGCGACACCTTGATCTCCATCGCAGCATCATTGTCGTCTCGCCAACTATTGCTTCTACGACTATCGCTACCGCTAGTGATAAGGTAAAACAATTACAGGGCGATTGCATTGCATACAATAAAGCGACAACAATATGGCTCCTGCCAGTTGACGATAACTCTGTTACAAAACATGATCATCTCATACAATAAATATAGCATCATGTATTGACCATATCACATCAGAACATGCCCTGCAAAAACAAGTTAGACATCCTCTACTTTGTTGTTGCAAGTTTTACGTGGCTGCTACGGGCTGAGCAAGAACCATTCTTACCTACGCCTCAAAACCACAACGATAGTTCGTCAAGTTAGTCCGAATCATGTTAGCAATTGCCGCATTTTATGAAATCTGGCAAATGGATAAACAAAACTGAATTCCTTAATGGATTTATTAAAGAAGAGTTGTATACGATGCAACTAGAAGGTTTTGTCGATCCTAAAGGTGTTAACAAAATGTGCAAGCTCCAGCGATCCGTCTATGGACTGGTGCAAGCATCTCGGAGTTGGAATATACGCTTTGATGAGATGATCAAAGCATATAGCTTTATACAGACTTGCGGTGAAGCCTGTATTTACAAGAAAGTGAGTGGGAGCACTACAACATTTCTGATAAGTATATGTGAATAACATATTGTTGATCGGAAATAATGTAGAATTATTCTGCAAAGCATAAAGGAGTGTTTTGAAAGAAGTTTTTCAAAGAAAGACCTCGGTGAAGCTGCTTACATATTAAGCATCAAGATCTATAGAGATAGATCAAGACGCTTGATAAGTTTTTTTTCAATGAGTACATACCTTGACAATATTTTGAAGTAGTTCAAAAATTGGAACAGTCAAAGAAAGAGTTCTTGGCTGTGTTACAAGGTGTGAAATTGAGTAAGACTCAAAGCCCGACCACGGCAGAAGATAGAAAGAGAATGAAAGTCATTCCCTATGCCTCAGCCATAGGTTCTATAAAGTATGCCATGTTGTGTACCAGATCTATTGTATACCCTACACTGTGTTAAGCAAGGGAGTACAATAGTGATCTAAGAGTAGATCACTGGACAACGGTCAAAATTATCCTTAGTGGAATAAGGAAATATTTCTCAATTATGGAGGTGACAAGAAGGTTCGTCGTAAAAAGTTACGTCGATGCAAGTTTTGACACAGATCTGGATGACTCTAAGTCTCGATCTAGATACATATTGAAAGTGGGAGCAATTAGCTAGAGTAGCTCCGTGCAGAGCATTGTAGACATAGAATTCGCAAAATACTTACGGATCTGTATGTGACAGACCCGTTGACTAAAATTATCTCACAAGCAAAACATGATCACACCTTAGTACTCTTTGGGTGTTAATCACATAAACGATGTGAACTAGATTACTGACTCTAGTAAACCCTTTGGGTATAGGTCACATGACAATGTGAACTATGGGTGTTAATCACATGGTGATGTGAACTATTAGTGTTGAATCACATGGCGATGTGAACTAGATTTATTGACTCTAGTGCAAGTGGGAGACTGAAGGAAATATGCCCTAGAGGCAATAATAAAGTTATTATTTATTTCCTTATATCATGATAAATGTTTATTATTCATGCTAGAATTGTATTAACCGGAAACATAATACATGTGTGAATACATAGACAAACAGAGTGTCACTAGTATGCCTCTACTTGACTAGCTCGTTAATCGAAGATGGTTATGTTTCCTAACCATGAACAAAAGAGTTGTTATTTGATTAACGGGATCACATCATTAGAAGAATGATGTGATTGACATGACCCATTCCATTAGCTTAGCACACGATCGTTTAGTATGTTGCTATTGCTTTCTTCATGACTTATACATGTTCCTATGACTATGAGATTATGCAACTCCCGTTTGCCGGAGGAACACTTTGTGTGCTACCAAACGTCACAACGTAACTGGGTGATTATAAAGGAGCTCTACAGGTGTCTCCAAAGGTAAATGTTGGGTTGGCGTATTTCGAGATTAGGATTTGTCACTCCGATTGTCGGAGAGGTATCTCTGGGCCCTCTCGGTAATGCACATCACATAAGCCTTGCAAGCATTGCAACTAATGAGTTAGTTGCGAGATGATGTATTATGAAACGAGTAAAGAGACTTGCCGGTAACGAGATTGAACTAGGTATTGAGATACCGACGATCGAATCTCGGGCAAGTAACATACCGATGACAAAGGGAACAACTTATGTTGTTCTGCGGTCTGACCGATAAAGATCTTCGTAGAATATGTAGGAGCCAATATGAGCATCCAGGTTCCGCTATTGGTTATTGACCGGAGAAGTGTCTCGGTCATGTCTACATTGTTCTCGAACCCGTAGGGTCCGCACGCTTAAGGTTTCGATGACAGTTATATTATGAGTTTATGAGTTTTGATGTACCAAAGGAGTTCAGAGTCCCGGATGAGATCAGGGACATGACGAGGAGTCTCGAAATGGTCGAGACGTAAAAATCGATATATTGTACGACTATATTCGGACATCGGAAAGGTTCCGAGTGATTCAAGTATTTTTCGGAGTACCGGAGAGTTACGGGAATTCGCCGGGGAGTATATGGGCCTTATTGGGCTTTAGGGGAAAGAGATAGGAGAGGTTGGGCGCCCCCCCCAAGGCCTAGTCCGAATTGGACTAGGGGGAAGGGCTGCGCCCCCTCCTTCCTTCTCTTCTCTTTCCCCTTGCCTTGACTCCTACTCCTACTACATGGAAGGACTCCTAGTTGGACTAGGAAAGGGGGAATCCTACTCCCGGTGGGAGTAGGACTCCCCTAGGGCGCGCCATAGAGAGGGCCGGCCCTCCCATCCTCCACTCCTTTATATACGGGTGCAGGGGGCACCCCATAGACACACAAGTTGATCCACGTGATCATATTCTTAGCCGTGTGCGGTGCCCCCTTCCACCATAATCCTCGATAATATTGTAGCGGTGCTTAGGCGAAGCCCTGCGACGGTAGAACATCAAGATCGTCACCACGCCGTCGTGCTGACGGAACTCTTCCCCGACACTTTGCTGGATCGGAGTCCGGGGATCGTCATCGAGCTGAACGTGTGCTAGAACTCGGAGGTGCCGTAGTTTCGGTGCTTGATCGGTCGGGCCGTGAAGACGTACGACTACATCAACCGCGTTGTGCTAACGCTTCCACTGTCGGTCTACAAGGGTACGTAGATCACACTCTCCCCTCCCGTTGCTATGCATCACCATGATCTTGCGTGTGCGTAGGAAATTTTTTGAAATTACTACGTTACCCAACACCTAGAACACACAAGTTGATCTTCGTGATCGTTCCTTAGCCGTGTGCGGTGCCCCCTTCCACCATATTCCACCTCGGTCATATCGTAGTAGTGCTTAGGCGAAGCCCTACGTCGGTAGAACATCATCATCGTCACCACGCCGTTGTGCTGACGAAACTCATCCCCGAAGCTTTGCTGGATCGGAGCCCGGGGAGCGTCATCGAGCTGTACGTGTGCCAAGAACTCGGAGGTGCCGGAGTAACGGTACTTGGATCGGTCGGATCGGAAGACGTACGACTACTTCCTCTACGTTGCGTCAACGCTTCCGTTGCGGTCTACAAGGGTACGTAGACAACACTCTCCCCTCTCGTTGCTATGCATCATCATGATCTTGCGTGTGCGTAGGAATTTTTTTGAAATTACTACGAAACCCAACAGTGGCATCCGAGCCTAGGTTTTATATGTTGATGTTATATGCACGAGTAGAACACAAGTGAGTTGTGGGCGATATAAGTCATACTGCTTACCAGCATGTCATACTTTGGTTCGGCGGTATTGTTGGACGAAGCAACCCGGACCGACATTACGCGTACGCTTACGCGAGACCGGTTCTCCCGACGTGCTTTGCACATAGGTGGCTTGCGTGTCACGACCGGTTTTCCAATAAAAATATTTATTGGGAAACCAATCTTTTGAGTCCAGTATGAGAGAAAATCCTCCTCACTGGTAGACAAACTCTTGATACAACAAGCCAGTAGCATAAAATATATTACAGGGTCGAACTACGGTTGCTCAACCAAATTATTACAAGCACGCCAATAATTATACATAATGGCGGACATGACACAGTGGTGTGGAGGCATACTACTGACTCGAGGATAGGGCGGTGGTGGAAAAACACAGCGGGGAGAGAGATACAAGACTCTAAAACTGTCATCTCATCGAGCGTCAAGGTGAGGCTCGATGAATTTATTTGGTAGCGGAAGCGGATATAATACAGTGACCAAATCCAGGGTCGCACGAGACTGACTGGGACTCCTCTAGGCGTCGGACTCGCTATCAAATTCTTCATCCATGAGATCGCCTTCGTCAGCATCTGGCCAAATCAACAAGCCAGGTGAGTACTTTGAAAGTACTCGCAAGACAGTTCGGACGTAAGATATAACAAATGCATGCATGGATGCGTCATGATTAATTTTTAACAGGGGCTCATTAATTTGTAAAAACAAGACAGGTAAAAAGGGTCCGCTCGAAAACCCAACAAAATAACTGTAAACCCAATCGGGGTCGGAAGCGACACCTCGATAGGAAGATAAATAAATAAATCACGCCGCAGTCGGGCGTCTAGGCGACACCACATAAAGGGCTTTAAAAGAAATGCCACAGTCGGGCGTCTGAGCGACGCCACATAAAGGGCTTTAAAAGAAATGCCACAGTCGGGCGTCTGAGCGACGCCACATAAAGGGCTTTAAAAGAAATGCCACAGTCGGGCGTCTGAGCGACGCCACATAAAGGGCTTTAAAAGAAATGCCACAGTCGGGCGTCTAGCGACGCCCCATAAAGGGCTTTAAAAGAAATGCCACAGTCGGGCGTCTGAGCGACGCCAGTCTGAGCGACGCCACATAAAGGGCTTTAAAAGAAATGCCACAGTCGGGCGTCTGAGCGACGCCACATAAAGGGCTTTAAAAGAAATGCCACAGTCGGACGTCTGAGCGACATCACAGAAAGGGCTTTTATTGAAAGTAAAATATAACAATGCCACAGTCGGACGTCTGAGCGACATCGCAGAAAGGGCTTTTATTCACAAGTAAATAATACTCATAATAAACATTCAATTCATGAAAATAAACGGGTTAGTCCATCCACAGGAATAATCATTTAACCGGACTTAGCACTCATGCGATTCACCGGAGTCTCTGTCATCAAAACTGACATTTGGTCAGGATAAGATAATTGCAATAGATGATTCGAAGGAATATATGACTCTGCAGAGTTTGTACAAAAATTTTCCCACAGCCAACGGATTTCCATAGTCACGAAGGACTAGTTCCGTTTTCGGTATTTCGGAAGAAAACACAGCTAACCAGTACACACCCATCCTACCTCTTGATGCTAGGAATCACCCTAGACACCGTCCAAGAAAAACTTTTGAGACGGGGAGATCACAATCTCGAATAGCATGGGATCAAATATATATACGCGCGCTCCAAGGGGTGCCCCCCTCTCGGTCCCAACCGGAAACACCCATGCCCCCTGACCGGATGACTGGCTTTAATCCAGGGCCATGGAACCATCATCACGGCCTCTCCTTTTTGGTGTGTACCAGGAAAGCAGTTTACAACTTACTAAGCCATATTCCTTGCGGAAAACATGTGGTAGTACAGGGAAGGAAGAATGGAAGGAACTGGAATGATACGAGTTGACATTGAAGTCACATAGTCTGGCATAAGCCTGGCATGCTACAACACTGCCATCTTACCCATCCTCATGCCAACGCATGGCCATGCATACTCACATCCATCCACTCATGGATTTTCGAGACTCACTTGCCTCATCGTTGCAAGTAACATGACTTTCGTCGGTATGTTCATCAACATGCCATAAACCACTTAATGCAAACATGCCAAAACAATCGTCATATCAAAATTTCAAACATGCTTGCCTGGTTCAGAGTAGTCGGAGCCTAGCTCGGTGAAGTTCGCGGCTCCATCACCTCCTTCGGTATCTACGGTATAAAGAAAATATATGCGCTATCGTAAATACCAAGAGGTGCACAAAAAGTATTCCAAATATTTTTCAAATAAATCTGATAAAAAACTAGACAAAATTTTAAAGAGGACAGAAAAAGAATCAATCAAAAATACTTTTCTGTTTAAAAGTTATAAAGGTTTTTGTCCAGGGACTCATCTATAATGAAACAGAAAGTTTCCAGGGGCTAGCTTATAAAAACAGAAAACGCTCCAGTCTCGAATACGCCAGCCCAGAGGGGAAAGCGTATTTTGCCCGAAGGCATTTTCAGAAAACGATTTGTTTAAAAGATCTGAGAGGCTGACGGGCGGGTCCCAACCGTCAGGTTTGAATATTCAAACGGGGAACGAAGCTCGTCGGCGCCCGAGAGCCGCGGTGGTCGCCGGCGGCGATCCACGGCGAGGCAGGGAGATCGGAGAGTACCTCCGTGTTCAGGGCGCCCTTCCGCGTCGGTTGGTGGTGGTGGTGGTCGTCGGCGAGTACCACGTCGACGGCAAGCCTTGCTCCGGCGGACGGCGGTTCGGGTGGTTGTGGACCTCGTCGGAGAGAGCTGTGAAGATCAAATTGGGGAGGGGGTTAGAACTCTGGAGGTGGTACGAGGTTACGGGCGAGAGTAGGGTGGCGGAGGAGTTCTCACCGGAGTGAATCAAGACGGAGGCCGAGGCGGAACGAGGCGGCCGGAGTCGGGGGAGGAGACCTCCTCGAGGTCCTCCTAGTGGCCTGGCGGGGTGTCTGTGGGGTGCAGTGGTGGTGCGTGTTCGAGGGCGAGCTCGGGTTCTCCTTTTATAGGCGATCCAAGGCGGTGGCCGTGAACGGGGATCTCCGGCGATGGTTACGGCGGCGCAGCGCTTGGTCGGGGGAGATTAGGGAGTTGGGCGTCATTGTGGAGGTCCACTGGCTCCACTCCGATGCTCAACGGACTAGGATTAGAAGCTTAGGGAAGGTTTTGTCGGAACGGAACGGCGCGGGTCCGTCGGCGGCAGAGAGCGCGCCCAGTGCTGTCGGGCCACGGCGACGGTGCAGCGGGGCTGCGCTGGCATGCATGAGGCCACGCGGAGAGCAGAGGAGCGTTGGGCGGCGCCGAACGGCGTTGAGCCGCCGTTCTGTTCCCTGTCAGCCGCTACGGTGGTTCGGTCGCCGCAAGACACGCCGGCGCCGGCGGGCCAGGATGCCACCAACGCCAGGATGGCGCCAAGCGCGCGTGTGGTGCTCCAGACAGGAGGAAGAGGCGGCGAGGAATGTGCCAAGGGCACTGTGAGCATGTGACTGAACTTCTAACGAAGATCGACACTGAACTCTGAATTTTTCTGAATATGAACAGCAACAGTGCACGCCAAGTGTTCGACAGAATGATCTAGGCATGTAGGGATTTTTCCTTGAGCTGATTTTTGGTGGAGTGGCTTCTCATTGCTCCAGTAGGCTGCCTGATTTTTGGTGAAATTTTTGGAGAAGTGTAGATATGAATTTCACCAAATTTGGCAAATCTGGTCCAAACTTGCAGAGACTGAATTTTGAAAAATTTGAAAAGAGGAGGAGTGGATCAAGATGGTTCTGGGTTGTGGATGCTAAGGACAATCCAGAGGAGTTGGTTTTAGGTCAAAACTCAAATGCAATAGGGTACTTGCTTTGAAAATCCCTCAGGCTCCAAATAAAAGGCAGAAAAGATTTGAGAGATAAAATAATTAGAATAAAATCCAAAACTTGTTTGGATTAGTTGGGACAGAGAACTTAGGTTGATTACAAGGAGGAGGGGAGGTTTTGGAGGGGTTTTACCACATGGGCAAAAAATACAAAGTCATGGGTGGTTTTCAAGATTATGAAAATCCCCAATTCCCATAGAGTTTCTTTTTAAAAGAAAAATATTAAACTCCCAAAAATATAATTTGAGAAGGGAACCAACAGAGAAGAAGTTTTAAATGATCAAACACCATAGTTTGAAGAAAAATAAAAATCCTTGCCAAGGAAAAGAAGTTTTTAAGAGGAAGGATTTCTGGAAAAGAAATTTTAAATGCCCTCTTTTAAAATCCAACAAAGTTTTTTTTTGATGAAAACCAAATTAAAATTTTTGGAGTGTCACAACACCTATCCCCTTAGGAAAAATCTCGTCCCCGAGATTTCAGCTGATCCTTAAATAAGTGTGGATGTTCTGTCCGAAGAAAATCCTCTCTTTCCCAAGTTGCTTCACTTTCGGTGTGATTGCTCCACTGAACTCTGAAAAACTTGATGGTTTTCTGTCGGGTTCTCCTTTCAGACTCCTCTAATATTTTTACTGGGCGTTCCCGATAAGTGAGGTCTGGCTGCACGTCAATGTTCTCATGGGATACTTGTTTCTCTGGTTTGCTTACGCACTTCCTTAATTGCGAAACGTGGAACACGTCGTGGACATCGGATAATTCTTCGGGTAAGTCTAGCTGGTAGGCTACGGTGCCTCTTCGTGCCACTATGCAGAATGGTCCAATGAATCTTGGTGCTAACTTCCCCTTAATCTTAAACCGTTCAGTCCCCTCATAGGTGATACTCGTAGGTACACAAATTCACCGGGTTCAAAATTGATCCCATGATGTTTCTGATCGTAATAACTCTTCTGTCGGCTTTGAGCGGTCTTGAGTCGGTCCCTGATTAGCTTGACTTTTTCCTCGGCTTCTTTGAGCATGTCTGGGCCGAAAATACACTGTCTCCGTCTCTGACCAATTTAGCGGGGTACGACATCTCCGTCCGTATAGGGCTTCAAAAGGTGCCATTTGCAGGCTGGCCTGGTAACTGTTGTTGTATGCGAACTCGGCATATGGCAGGCTTTCTTCCCAACTGGTTCCATAGGTGAGGACACATGCTCTCAGCATGTCTTCTAAAATTTGGTTTACGCGTTCAGTCTGTCCATCAGTCTGGGGATGGTAGGCTGTACTGAAGGCCAATTGAGTTCCCAGAGCCTGTTGTAAATGATCCCAGAATCTCGAGACAAATTGAGTGCCTCTGTCGGATATTATAGTCTTCGGGACTCCATGCAGACAAACTATACGGGAGAGATAAATCCTGGCAAGCTTCTGAGTGTTGTAGGTTGTCTTCACTGGAATGAAATGTGCCACCTTGGTTAATCTATCGGTGATGACCCATATGGCATCATTCCCGTGTCGTGACCGAGGTAGTCCGACAATAAAATCCATCCCTATTTCATCCCATTTCCACTCAGGTATTTTGTTTGGTTGCAGTAGTCCGGCTAGTTTTTGATGCTCAACTTTTATGCGTTGACAAGAATCGCAACATGCAACGAATGTGGCTATGTCCCTCTTCATACCGTGCCACCAAAATCTTTCCTGAATATCCTTATACATTTTGGTTCCTCCAGGGTGGATCGAATATGGAGTGGTGTGTGCTTCAGTTAGAATCTTCTGTTTGAGGTCCTCTAGGTTTGGCACGTAGAGTCTATCTCCGTACCGTAATATTCCATCATCGCCTATGACGAACTCCGAGGCCTTGCCCATACTCACCTTTCTTTTAATACCTTCAATGCTGGGGTGACCAGGCTGAGCTTCTTTAATTCTTTCCACAAGGTTGGGCTTTATTTCCAAGTTTGATATGGTGCCTCCCGCGATCATCAATAAGTTGAGTTTGGCAAATTCTTGTTGGAATTCAGGTCTCGAGCTTTGCAGACTATTTTCATCGGAGCTGGGGTTCCGACTAAAGCATCGGCCACTACATTTGCTTTCCCTGGATGATAGTGGATACCAACATCATAATCCTTTACCAATTCCAACCAACGTCGTTGCCGCAAGTTTAGTTCTGGCTGTGTGAAAATATATTTGAGGCTTTTATGGTCCGTGTATATTTCACATCGATTTCCAAGTAAGAAATGCCTCCATTCCTTAAGTGCATGAATGACTGCTGCCATTTCTAAGTCATGAGTAGGATAATTTTCCTCATGCTTGCGGAGTTGTCGTGAAGCGTATGCGACAACCTTGCCTTCTTGCATCAACACGCACCCGAGACCTTTTCGGGATGCGTCACAATACACCTCAAAGTTTTTGTGTATGTCTGGCACAATTAATACCGGTGCTGTGGTTAATTTCCGTTTTAACTCTTGGAAACTTTTTTCGCAGGCTTCTGTCCATTCAAACTTCTTGTCCTTCTTGAGCAACTGCGTCATTGGCTTGGCTAGGGTGGAGAATCCTTCAATAAATCTGCGGTAATATCCTGCCATTCCCAAGAAACTTCGTACGTCCGTTACGCTGGCTGGTGCCTTCCAGCCAAGTATGGCCCTGACTTTCTCCGGGTCCACTGCGATACCGTCTTGGGTCAGCACGTGGCCTAGAAAGCCTACTTGTCTTAGCCAAAATTCGCACTTGCTGAACTTGGCATACAATTGATGTTTCCTGAGTTCTCCTAGCACAATCCTGAGATGTTCCGCGTGCTCTTCTGGTGTCTTGGAGTATATCAGAATATCGTCGATAAATACCACAACGAACTTGTCCATAAACTTCATAAATACTTTGTTCATGAGGTGAACAAAATATGCGGGGGCGTTTGTTAATCCAAAAGGCATAACTGTGAACTCATATAGTCCATATCTGGAGGTGAAGGCTGTTTTGGGGATATCTTCTGTTCGCACTTTTAATTGATGGTATCCTGACCTTAAGTCAATCTTTGAGAATACCTTGGCCTGAGCGAGCTGATCAAATAAATCATTTATTCGTGGCATCGGGTATTTGTTCTTGACTGTGACCATGTTAAGTGCTCGGTAGTCTATGCACAATCTTAGTGTTCCATCCTTCTTTTTGGCAAATAAAATTGGTGATCCCCAAGGTGAGGAGCTGGCTCGAATGTATCCCTTGTCCAGTAATTCCTTTATTTGTTTCTTCAACTCAATCAACTCGGATGGTGCCATTCTGTATGGTTTCTTGTATATGGGGGTGGTTCCTGGTGCTAGCTCAATGCTGAATTCTATTTCTCGGTCTGGTGGCATGCCTGGTAGTTCTTCGGGAAATACATCTGGAAATTCACATACCACTGGAACCTTGCTTAACTCAGAAACGTCCACCTTATTCAATCTCGGCTGCCAGGGTATTTTTCTTTCCTTGGCTGATACTTTTATTGTCTTCCCATGGTGGTGCGTGAGAATTACGGTCCAGTTGAAACAGTCAATAAAACCTTTGTTGGTGGTTAACTAGTCCATCCCTAGGATGACATCCAGTCCTTTATTTTCCAACACAATAAGATTGGCGTAAAATTTCAATCCTTCGAACTCAATAACCACATTCTGACAGTAACTCTGAGTAACTTGCTGAATCCCAGGGGACTTGATGATCATGGATTTTTCCAAGGGAAACATCGAAAAAATATTTTGCAAAGCAAAACTTTTCGAAATGAATGAGTGAGAAGCTCCAGAATCAAACAAAACCGTTGCAGGTATTGTGTTGATAGGAAACGTACCGAGTACGATATCCAGAGCATTTTGTGCTTCTTCTTTGGTCACGTGGTTTAGATGACCCTTCCTGTGGTTGTTGTTGGGGTTGAAATTGTTGCGCTTGGGCGCTGAATTATTTCCACCATTGTTTGGCTTCGGGGCCGAGTTCCTTGGCTTGGGGCACTGTTTGGCGTAGTGCCCTTCTTCTCCACAAGCGTAGCAAGTAACGCCTGGGCGATATGTGAACTCTTTGTCCCTTGCATGGAAATTCTTGGTTGGGCGAGAGATGTTTGTCGTAGGTTTGTGTGTCCCACCTTTCTGAAAATCTGTCCTGCTTCGGTGGTTGCGTGCAAGAGTAGTCTGGTCTCTTTTTCGCTTGCGTAAATCCTCCAAGCTACGTCTCTCATTTTCCAGAGTAATAGCTTTGTCCACTAGTGTCTTAAAATCTGGAAAAGTGTGAACGACCAGTTGGCATTTAAGCGTGGGCGCCAGACCGTCAAGGAATTTCTCCATCTTCTTGCTTTCAGTCATACGTTCTTCATTGGCGTAGCGGGACAATAGAGTAAATTGACCGTTGTATTCTGACACTGTCATGTTCCTTTGTTTGAGGTCATCGAACTCTCTCTTCTTGATTTTCATAATACTCTTGGGAATGTGTGCACCACGGAAACCTTCCTTGAAATCATCCCAGGTTATATCATTTTCGTTGGGGTGCATGTGCGGAAAATTCTCCCACCATGATGCAGCTGCTCCTGTGAGATAGTGCGGAGCATATAGTACTTTCTCGAGATCTGAACATTTTGCAATAATTAATTTTCTCTCCATATCTCGAAGCCAATCCTCGGCTTCAAGAGGCTTGTCAGTATGAGAAAATGTTTGGGGACGTGTCTTCTGTAGCTCAGATAACTTGGAATGCTGCTGATACTGTCCATGGTGATTTCCCATGTTGATGACTTGGTTCATCATTTCCCGATGTTGTTGCTGACTCTGCTCATAAAGGCGGCACATTTGTGAAAGTGCCGATTCATTGCCCTGTTGGCTTGACTGTCCTTGTGTGAACTTGTTGCTGGGTTGTGTATCATAATTTTCCTCTGGTGGAGTTGGCATGGAACGAGTCCAAGGACGAGACATTTTTCACTCTGGGGATATATTTTGTAAAACCCATAAGAAAAGCAAAAAGAGTCGCAAAAACAATTCCATAAATGCATAAAGCTGGCAAATAAAATTAAATAACCAAGCTTACTTAAGAAAAACAAATCGATTTGCGCACGGAGAAGGACTGCTCATTACATATCTTACACGCGAGCGGTAATTATACAATACATCACTCAGGATATGCGTACATAATCCTGACATGTTATTTAGGCTAGTGCACTCCTCCAGATCCTACATGATGCGCAAACAGGCTACTTCTCACAACCTATGTACATATAAACATATCATACAAAGCGGTACATGGCATGGCGGCTAAGCGTACTCAGGCGGAGATGTTGACGACCTCCTTTGCCCTGTCGAGGGTGAGGCGTAGCGAGGCTGGGGACTCGACTTCCTCCTCGCTAATAGGCTCCATACGTGTAGTGTTGCGCTGAGTGGACGGAGTGGGCGCCAGGGACGGAACAACACGAATAGGAGTGGGTGCGAAGGGTGGTGCAGTGCACGCTGGAGTGGGCGCAATGACTTGGTTGAATTCTTCGGTAGAAGGCAGGCAACGAGTAGGTGCATAAGATGCTGAGGACGAGACAAAAGTCAGTGGCGGTGCGGTGGGTAGGAGCTCCCTCCTGTTGGCAGCACAGCCATGAACTGAGTCCATGCGGGCAGCCACGAAGTCGTCCACCAGGTTGTCGAAGGCTGCCTCCAGGGCCCGGAGATACTCAATGAGCATCTCAAAAGCCTCGTCTCGTTCTCCTCTGGGGCAGGAGAATGCGTAGTGACAGGTGTAAGGCACATGGCATGGAAGATAACGGTAACGACGAGTCTTCATCACGGGGAGGACATCCCTGAGACAAGCTATCGCCTCGCGGGCTGCCATCTGCATAGCATGCCTCTCCGTAGGCATGGCTCTTCCCAAGAACCGGAAGCGGCGTAACTCACCACGCCCTCCCTTGAACTGCACCGCAGCCTGGTGCATGGTCAGACTGTCGTTGACTCGATGCTGGCAGAGTGTGAAGACTGGGCGCACAGATGGCCCCATCGCGACCAGAACGATGAAGGAAAGAAGCTTGATGAACCCATCGGGCACGTTGGCGAAGGTCTGAGACTCGCAGCTGTTGTCGGCCATCTACAAAAGTAGGCAAAAATTCTGCATGGTCAGATCATAAATTTATGCTGACTGACAGAAAATGACTACAATCAAGAAAATATGAAAAGGCTCAATCATGCTAATAACCAATTAGCGATCGCACCTAGTGGCTTCCTACAGTCAGCCTGGCTCTGGTACCAAGCTTGTCACGACCGGTTTTCCAATAAAAATATTTATTGGGAAACCAATCTTTTGAGTCCAATACGAGAGAAAATCCTCCTCACTGGTAGACAAACTCTTGATACAACAAGCCAGTAGCATAAAATATATTACAGGGTCGAACTACGGTTGCTCAACCAAATTATTACAAGCACGCCAATAATTATACATAATGGCGGACATGACACAGTGGTGTGGAGGCATACTACTGACTCGAGGATAGGGCGGTGGTGGAAAAACACAACGGGGAGAGAGATACAAGACTCTAAAACTGTCATCTCATCGAGCGTCGAGGTGAGGCTCGATGAATTTATTTGGTAGCGGAAGCGGATATAATACAGTGACCAAATCCAGGGTCGCACGAGACTGACTGGGACTCCTCTAGGCGTCGGACTCGCTATCAAATTCTTCATCCATGAGATCGCCTTCGTCAGCATCTGGCCAAATCAACAAGCCAGGTGAGTACTTTGAAAGTACTCGCAAGACAGTTCGGACGTAAGATATAACAAATGCATGCATGGATGCGTCATGATTAATTTTTAATAGGGGCTCATTAATTTGTAAAAACAAGACAGGTAAAAAGGGGGTCGGCGGTAGTCCGCTCGAAAACCCAACAAAATAACTGTAAACCCAATCGGGGTCGGAAGCGACACCTCGATAGGAAGATAAATAAATAAATCACGCCACAGTCGGGCGTCTGGGCGACACCACATAAAGGGCTTTTAAAAGAAATGCCACAGTCGGGCGTCTGAGCGACGCCACATAAAGGGCTTTAAAAGAAATGCCACAGTCGGGCGTCTGAGCGACGCCACATAAAGGGCTTTTGAAAGAAATGCCACAGTCGGGCGTCTGAGCGACGCCACATAAAGGGCTTTAAAAGAAATGCCACAGTCGGACGTCTGAGCGACATCACAGAAAGGGCTTTTATTGAAAGTAAAATATAACAATGCCACAGTCGGACGTCTGAGCGACATCGCAGAAAGGGCTTTTATTCACAGGTAAATAATACTCATAATAAACATTCAATTCATGAAAATAAACGGGTTAGTCCATCCACAGGAATAATCATTTAACCGGACTTAGCACTCATGCGATTCACCGGAGTCTCTGTCATCAAAACTGACATTTGGTCAGGATAAGATAATATCGAACTTGGACATGGAATAGATGATTCGAAGGAATATATGACTCTGCAGAGTTTGTACAAAATTTTTCCCACAGCCAACGGATTTCCGTAGTCACGAAGGACTAGTTCCGTTTACGGTATTTCGGAAGAAAACACAGCTAACCGGTACACACCCATCCAACCTCTCGATGCTAGGAATCACCCTAGACACCGTCCAAGAAAAACTTTTGAGACGGGGAGATCACAATCTCGAATAGCATGGGATCAAATATATATACGCGCGCTCCAAGGGGTGCCCCCCTCTCGGTCCCAACCGGAAACACCCATGCCCCCTGACCGGATGACTGGCTTTAATCCAGGGCCATGGAACCATCATCACGGCCTCTCCTTTTTGGTGTGTACCAGGAAAGCGGTTTACAACTTACTAAGCCATATTCCTTGCGGAAAACATGTGGTAGTACAGGGAAGGAAGAATGGAAGGAACTGGAATGATACGAGTTGACATTGAAGTCACATAGTCTGGCATAAGCCTGGCATGCTACAACACTGCCATCTTACCCATCCTCATGCCAACGCATGGCTATGCATACTCACATCCATCCACTCATGGATTTTCGAAACTCACTTGCCTCATCGTTGCAAGTAACATGACTTTCGTCGGTATGTTCATCAACATGCCATAAACCACTTAATGCAAACATGCCAAAACAATCGTCATATCAAAAGTTCAAACATGCTTGCCTGGTTCGGAGTAGTCGGAGCCTAGCTCGGTGAAATTCGCGGCTCCGTCACCTCCTTCGGTATCTACGGTATAAAGAAAATATATGCGCTATCGTAAATACCAATAGGTGCACAAAAAGTATTCCAAATATTTTTCAAATAAATCTGATAAAAAACTAGAAATTTTTTTAAAGAGGACAGAAAAAGAATCAATCAAAAATACTTTTCTGTTTAAAAGTTATAAAGGTTTTTGTCCAGGGACTCATCTGTAATGAAACAGAAAGTTTCCAGGGGCTAGCTTATAAAAACAGAAAACGCTCCAGTCTCGAATACGCCAGCCCAGAGGGGAAAGCGTATTTTGCCCGAAGGCATTTTCAGAAAACGATTCGTTTAAAAGATCTGAGAGGCTGACGGGCGGGTCCCAACCGTCAGGTTTGAATATTCAAACGGGGAACGAAGCTCGTCGGCGCCCGAGAGCCGCGGTGGTCGCCGGCGGCGATCCACGGCGAGGCAGGGAGATCGGAGAGTACCTCCGTGTTTAGGGCGCCCTTCCGCGTCGGTTGGTGGTGGTGGTGGTCGCCGGCGAGTACCACGTCGACGGCGAGCCTTGCTCCGGCGGGCGGCGGTTCGGGTGGTTGTGGACCTCGTCGGAGAGAGCTGTGAAGATCAAATTGGGGAGGGGGTTAGAACTCTGAAGGTGGTACGAGGTTACGGGCGAGAGTAGGGTGGCGGAGGAGTTCTCACCGGAGTGAATCAAGACGGAGGCCGAGGCGGAACGAGGCGGCCAGAGTCGGGGGAGGAGACCTCCTCGAGGTCCTCCTAGTGGCTTGGCGGGGTGTCTGTGGGGTGCAGTGGTGGTGCATGTTCGAGGGTGAGCTCGGGTTCTCCTTTTATAGGCGATCCAAGGCGGTGGCCGTGAACGGGGATCTCCGGCGATGGTTACGGCGGCGCAGCGCTTGGTCGGGGGAGATTAGGGAGTTGGGCGTCATCGTGGAGGTCCACTGGCTCCACTCCAATGCTCAACGGACTAGGATTAGAAGCTTAGGGCAGGTTTTGTCGGAACGGAATGGCGCGGGTCCGTCGGCGGCAGAGAGCGCGCCCAGTGCTGTCGGGCCACGGCGACGGTGCAGCGGGGCTGCGCTGGCATGCATGAGGCCACGCGGAGAGCAGAGGAGCGTTGGGCGGCGCCGAACGGCGTTGAGCCGCCGTTCTGTTCCCTGTCAGCCGCTACGGTGGTTCGGTCGCCGTAAGACACGCCGGCGCCGGCGGGCCAGGGTGCCACCGACGCCAGGATGGCGCCAAGCGCGCGTGTGGTGCTCCAGACAGGAGGAAGAGGTGGCGAGGAACGTGCCAAGGGCACTGTGAGCATGTGACTGAACTTCTGACAAAGATCGACACTGAACTCTGAATTTTTCTGAATATGAACAGCAACAGTGCACGCCAAGTGTTCGACAGAATGATCTAGGCATGTAGGGATTTTTCCTTGAGCTGATTTTTGGTGGAGTGGCTTCTCATAGCTCCAGTAGGCTGCCTAGTAGGCTGCCTGAATTTTGGTGGAATTTTTGGAGAAGTGTAGATATGAATTTCACCAAATTTGGCAAATCTGGTCCAAACTTGCAGAGACTGAAATTTGAAAAATTTGAAAAGAGGAGGAGTGGATCAAGATGGTTCTGGGTTGTGGGTAGCTAAGGACAATCCAGAGGAGTTGGTTTGAGGTCAAAACTCAAATGCAAATAGGGTACTTGCTTTGAAAATCTCTCAGGCTCCAAATAAGCAGAAATGATTTGAGGGGAAAAATAATTAGAATAAAATCCAAAACTTGTTGGATTAGTTGGGACAGAGAACTTAGGTTGATTACAAGGAGGAGGGGAGGTTTTGGAGGGGTTTTACCACATGGGCAAAATACAAAGTCATGGGTGGTTTCCAAGATATGAAAATCCCAAATTTTCATAGAGTTTCTTTTTAAAAGAAAAAGATTAAACTCCCAAAATAATTTGAGAGGGAACCAACAGAGAAGAAGTTTCAAAAGATCAAACACCATAGTTTGAAGAAAAATAAAATCCTTGCCAAAGAAAAGGAAGTTTTTAAGAGGAAGGATTTCTGGAAAAGAAATTTTAAATGCCCTCTTTTAAAAATCCAACAAAGTTTTTGATGAAAACCAAATTAAAATTTTTGGAGTGTCACAGGAGTGTCACATTGCGGGTGACAGTTTCTCCAACTTTAGTTGAATCGAGTGTGGCTACGCCCGGTCCTTGTGAAGGTTAAAACAGCACCAACTTGACAAACTATCGTTGTGGTTTTGATGCATAGGTAAGATTGGTTCTTGCTTAAGCCCGTAGCAGCCACGTAAAAACTTGCAACAACAAAGTAGAGGACGTCTAACTTGTTTTTGCAGGGCATGTTGTGATGTGATATGGTCAAGACATGATGCTAAATTTTATTGTATGAGATGATCATGTTTTGTAACCGAGTTATCGGCAACTGGCAGGAGCCATATGGTTGTCGCTTTATTGTATGCAATGCAATCGCGCTGTAATGCTTTACTTTATCACTAAACGGTAGCGATAGTCGTGGAAGCACAAGCTCGGCGAGACGACAACGATGCTACGATGGAGATCAAGGTGTCACGCCGGTGACGATGGTGATCACGACGGTGCTTCGGAGATGAAGATCACAAGCACAAGATGATGATGGCCATATCATATCACTTATATTGATTGCATGTGATGTTTATCTTTTATGCATCTTATCTTGCTTTGATTGACGGTATCATTATAAGATGATCTCTCACTAAATTATCAAGTAGTGTTCTCCCTGAGTATGCACCGTTGCGAAAGTTCTTCGTGCTGAGACACCACGTGATGATCGGATGTGATAGGCTCTACGTTCAAATACAACGGGTGCAAAACAGTTGCACACGCGGAATACTCAGGTTAAACTTGACGAGCCAAGCATATACAGATATGGCCTCGGAACACGGAGACCGAAAGGTCGAGCGTGAATCATATAGTAGATATGATCAACATAAAGATGTTCACCAATGAAACTACTCCATCTCACATGATGATCGGACATGGTTTAGTTGATTTGGATCACGTAATCACTTAGAGGATTAGAGGGATGTCTATCTAAGTGGGAGTTCTTTAAGTAAATTAACTGAACTTAAATTTATCATGAAACTTAGTACCTGATTAGTATCTTGCTTGTTTATGTTTGATTGTAGATAGATGGCTCGTGCTGTTGTTCCGTTGAATTTTAATGCGTTCCTTGAGAAAGCAAAGTTGAAAGATGATGGTAGCAATTACACGGACTGGGTCCGTAACTTGAGGATTATCCTCATTGCTGCACAGAAGAATTACGTCCTGGAAGCACCGCTGGGTGCCAGGCCTGCTGCAGGAGCAACGCCAGATGTTATGAACGTCTGGCAGAGCAAAGCTGATGACTACTCGATAGTTCAGTGTGCCATGCTTTACGGCTTAGAATCGGGACTTCAACGACGTTTTGAACGTCATGGAGCATATGAGATGTTCCAGGAGTTGAAGTTAATATTTCAAGCAAATGCCCGGATTGAGAGATACGAAGTCTCCAATAAGTTCTATAGCTGCAAGATGGAGGAGAACAGTTCTGTCAGTGAGCATATACTCAAAATGTTTGGGTATAATAATCACTTGATTCAGTTGGGAGTTAATCTTCCAGATGACTGCGTCATTGACAGAATTCTCCAATCACTGCCACCAAGCTACAAGAGCTTCGTGATGAACTATAATATGCAAGGGATGAATAAGACTATTCCCGAGCTCTTCGCGATGCTGAAAGCTGCGGAGGTAGAAATCAAGAAGGAGCATCAAGTGTTGATGGTCAACAAGACCACTAGTTTCAAGAAAAAGGGCAAAGGGAAGAAGAAGGGGTACTTCAAAAAGAACGGCAAGCAAGTTGCTACTCAAGAGAAGAAACCCAAACCTGGACCTAAGCCTGAAACTGAGTGCTTCTATTGCAAGCAGACTGGTCACTGGAAGCGGAACTGCCCCAAGTATTTGGCGGATAAGAAGGATGGCAAGGTGAACAAAGGTATATGTGATATACATGTTATTGATGTGTACCTTACTAATTCTCGCAGTAGCACCTGATACTGGTTCTGTTGCTAATATTTGCAACTCGAAACAGGGACTACGGATTAAGCGAAGATTGGCTAAGGACGAGGTGACGATGCGCGTGGGAAACGGTTCCAAAGTCGATGTGATCGCAGTCGGCACGCTACCTCTACATCTACCTTCGGGATTAATATTAGACCTGAATAATTGTTATTTGGTGCCAGCGTTAAGCATGAACATTATATCTGGATCTTGTTTGATGCGAGACGGTTATTCATTTAAATCAGAGAATAATGATTGTTCTATTTATATGAGTAATATCTTTTATGGTCATGCACCCTTGAAGAGTGGTCTATTCTTGTTAAATCTCGATAGTAGTAATACACATATTCATAATGTTGAAACCAAAAGATGCAGAGTTAATAATGATAGTGCAACTTATTTGTGGCACTGCCGTTTAGGTCATATCGGTGTAAAGCGCATGAAGAAACTCCATACTGATGGACTTTTGGAACCACTTGAATATGAATCACTTGGTACTTGCGAACCATGCCTCATGGGCAAGATGACTAAAACGCCGTTCTCCGGTACTATGGAGAGAGCAACAGATTTGTTGGAAATCATACATACAGATGTATGTGGTCCGATGAATATGAGGCTCGTGGCGGATATCGTTATTTTCTCACCTTCACAGATGATTTAAGCAGATATGGGTATATCTACTTAATGAAACATAAGTTTGAAACGTTTGAAAAGTTCAAGGAATTTCAGAGTGAAGTTGAAAATGATCGTAACAAGAAAATAAAGTTTCTACGATCTGATCGTGGAGGAGAATATTTGAGTTACGAGTTTGGTGTACATTTGAAAAATTGTGGAATAGTTTCGCAACTCACGCCACCCGGAACACCACAGCGTAATGGTGTGTCCGAACGTCGTAATCATACTTTACTGGATATGGTGCGATCTATGATGTCTCTTACTGATTTACCGCTATCGTTTTGGGGATACGCTCTAGAGACGGCCGCATTCACGTTAAATAGGGCACCATCAAAATCCGTTGAGACGACGCCTTATGAACTGTGGTTTGGCAAGAAACCAAAGTTTTCGTTTCTGAAAGTTTGGTGCTGCGATGCTTATGTGAAAAAGCTTCAACCTGATAAGCTCGAACCCAAATCGGAGAAATGTGTCTTCATAGGATATCCAAAGGAGACTATTGGATACACCTTCTATCACAGATCCGAAGGCAAGACTTTTGTTGCTAAATTCGGAAACTTTCTAGAGAAGGAGTTTCTCTCGAAAGAAGTGAGTGGGAGGAAAGTAGAACTTAACGAGGTAACTGTACCTGCTCCCTTATTGGAAAGTAGTGCATCACAGAAAACTGTTTCTGTGACACCTACACCAGTTAGTGAGGAAGCTAATGATGATGATCATGAAACTTCAGAACAAGATACTACTGAACCTCGTAGATCAACCAGAGTAAGATCCGCACCAGAGTGGTACGGTAATCCCGTTCTGGAAGTCATGCTACTAGATCATGATGAACCTACAAACTATGAAGAAGCGATGGTGAGCCCAGATTCCGCAAAGTGGCTTGAAGCCATGAAATCTGAGATGGGATCCATGTATGAGAACAAAGTATGGACTTTGGTTAACTTGCCCGATGATCGGCAAGCAATTGAGAATAAATGGATCTTCAAGAAGAAGACTGACGCTAACGGTAATATTACTGTCTACAAAGCTCGACTTGTCGCAAAAGGTTTTCGGCAAGTTCAAGGGATTGACTACGATGAGACCTTCTCACCCGTAGCGATGCTTAAGTCTGTCCGAATCATGTTAGAAATTGCCGCATTTTATGATTATGAAATTTGGCAGATGGATGTCAAAACTGCATTCCTGAATGGATTTCTAGAAGAAGAGTTGTATATGATGCAACCAGAAGGTTTTGTCGATCCAAAGGGAGCTAACAAAGTGTGCAAGCTCCAGCGATCCATTTATGGACTGGTGCAAGCCTCTCGGAGTTGGAATAAACGCTTTGATAGTGTGATCAAAGCATTTGGTTTTATACAGACTTTTGGAGAAGCCTGTATTTACAAGAAAGTGAGTGGGAGCTCTGTAGCATTTCTAATATTATATGTAGATGACATATTACTAATTGGAAATGATATAGAATTTCTGGATAGCATAAAGGTATACTTGAATAAGAGTTTTTCAATGAAAGACCTCGGTGAAGCTGCTTACATATTAGGCATTAAGATCTATAGAGATAGATCAAAACGCTTAATTGGACTTTCACAAACCACATACCTTGACAAAGTTTTGGAGAAGTTCAAAATGGATCAAGCAAAGAAAGGGTTCTTGCCTGTGTTACAAGGTGTGAAGTTGAGTAAGACTCATTGCCCGACCACTGCAGAAGATAGAGAGAATATGAAAGATGTTCCCTATGCATCAGCCATAGGATCTATCATGTATGCAATGCTGTGTACCAGACCTGATGTGTGCCTTGCTATAAGTCTGGCAGGGAGGTACCAAAGTAATCCAGGAGTGGATCACTGGACAGCGGTCAAGAACATCCTGAAATACCTGAAAAGGACTAAGGATATGTTTCTCATATATGGAGATGACAAAGAGCTCATCGTAAAAGGTTACGTTGATGCAAGCTTTGACACTGATCCGGACGATTCTAAATCGCAAACCGGATACGTGTTTACATTAAACGGTGGAGCTGTCAGTTGGTGCAGTTCTAAACAAAGCGTTGTAGCGGGATCTACATGTGAAGCGGAGTACATAGCTGCTTCGGAAGCAGCAAATGAAGGAGTCTGGATGAAGGAGTTCATATCCGATCTAGGTGTCATACCTAGTGCATCGGGTCCAATGAAAATCTTTTGTGACAATACTGGTGCAATTGCCTTGGCAAAGGAATCCAGATTTCACAAGAGAACCAAGCACATCAAGAGACGCTTCAATTCCATCCGGGATCTAGTCCAGGTGGGAGACATAGAGATTTGCAAGATACATACGGATCTGAATGTTGCAGACCCATTGACTAAGCCTCTTCCACGAGCAAAACATGATCAGCACCAAGGCTCCATGGGTGTTAGAATCATTACTGTGTAATCTAGATTATTGACTCTAGTGCAAGTGGGAGAGTGAAGGAAATATGCCCTAGAGGCAATAATAAAGTTATTATTTATTTCCTTATATCATGATAAATGTTTATTATTCATGCTAGAATTGTATTAACCGGAAACATAATACATGTGTGAATACATAGACAAACAAAGTGTCACTAGTATGCCTCTACTTGACTAGCTCATTAATCAAAGATGGTTATGTTTCCTAACCATGAACAAAGAGTTGTTATTTTATTAATGGGATCACATCATTAGGTGAATGATCTGATTGACATGACCCATTTCCATTAGCTTAGCACCCGATCGTTTAGTATGTTGCTATTGCTTTCTTCATGACTTATACATGTTCCTATGACTATGAGATTATGCAACTCCCGTTTGCCGGAGGAACACTTTGTGTGCAACCAAACGTCACAACGTAAATGGGTGATTATAAAGGTGCTCTACAGGTGTCTCCAAAGGTAGATGTTGGGTTGGCGTATTTCGAGATTAGAATTTGTCACTCCGATTGTCGGAGAGGTATCTCTGGGCCCTCTCGGTAATGCACATCACATAAGCCTTGCAAGCATTACAACTAATAAGTTAGTTGTGAGATGATGTATTACGGAACGAGTAAAGAGACTTGCTGGTAACGAGATTGAACTAGGTATTGGATACCGATGATCGAATCTCGGGCAAGTAACATACCAATGACAAAGGGAACAACGTATGTTGTTATGCGGTCTGACCGATAAAGATCTTCGTAGAATATGTAGGAGCCAATATGGGCATCCAGGTCCCGCTATTGGTTATTGACCGGAGATTTGTCTCAGTCATGTCTACATTGTTCTCGAACCGTAGGGTCCGCACGCTTAACGTTACGATGACAGTTATTATGAGTTTATGCATTTTGATGTACCGAAGTTAGCTCGGAGTCCCGGATGTGATCACGGACATGACGAGGAGTCTCAAAATGGTCGAGACATAAAGATTGATATATTGGACGACTATATTCGGACACCGGAAGGGTTCCGGGGAAGTTTCGGATAAAACCGGAGCACCGGGGGGTTACCGGAACCCCCCGGGGGGTTAATGGGCCTTATGGGCCTAATGTGGAGAAGAGGAAGGGGCTGCCAGGGCAGGCCGCGCGCCCCCTCTCCCCCTAGTCCGAATTGGACAAGGAGGGAGGGGCGGCGCCCCCCCTTTCCTTCTCTCCCTCCACCTCTCCTAGTTGGACAAGGAACGGGAGGGGAGTCCTACTCCCGATAGGAGTAGGACTCCTCCTGCGCGCCTCCTCTGGGCCGGCCGCACCCCCCCCCCCCTTGGATCCTTTATATACGGAGGCAGGGGGCACCCTAGAACACACAAGTTGATCTTCGTGATCGTTCCTTAGCCGTGTGCGGTGCCCCCTTCCACCATATTCCACCTCGGTCATATCGTAGTAGTGCTTAGGCGAAGCCCTGCGTCGGTAGAACATCATCATCGTCACCACGCCGTTGTGCTGACGAAACTCATCCCTGAAGCTTTGCTAGATCGGAGCCCGGGGAGCGTCATCGAGCTGTACGTGTGCCAAGAACTCGGAGGAGCCGGAGTAACGGTACTTGGATCGGTCGGATCGGAAGATGTACGACTACTTCCTCTACGTTGCGTCAACGCTTCCATTGCGGTCTACAAGGGTACGTAGACAACACTCTCCCCTCTCGTTGCTATGCATCATCATGATCTTGTGTGTGCGTAGGAAATTTTTTGAAATTACTACGAAACCCAACACAACTCACTTGTGTTCTACTCGTGCATATAACATCTATGCATAAACTTGGCTCGGATGCCACTGTTGTGGAACGTAGTAATTTCAAAATTTTCCTACGCACACGCAAGATCATGGTGATGCATAGCGACGAGAGGGGAGAATGTCGTCCACGTACCCTCGTAGACCGTTAAGCAGAAGCATTATAACAACGCGGTTGATGTAGTCGTATGTCTTCACGATTGACCGATCCTCAGCACGGAATGTACGGCACCTCCGCATTCAGCACACGTTCAGCTCGGTGACGTCCGGCGAACTCACGATCCAATAGAGCTCGGGGAAGAGTTTCGTCAGCAGGACGGCGTGGTGACGATGTTGATGAAGCTACCGTCGCAGGGCTTCGACTAAGCACTGCTACGATATAACCGAGGTGGATTATCGTGGAGGGGGGCACCACACACGGCTAAGAGATCAACAAATCAATTGTTGTGTCTCCAAGGGGTGCCCCCATCCCTGTATATAAAGGAGGGAGAAGAGGAGGGGCGGCCAAGGAGGAGGAGGCGCGCCCAAGGGGGGCAATCCTACTCCAAGTAGGATTCCCCCCTCTTTCCTAGTCCTAGTAGGAGAGGGGAAGGAAGGGGAGGAGAAGAAGAAGGAAAGGGGGCGGCCACCTAGTCCAATTCGGTTTGGGCTAGGGGGGCCGCGCGCCCCTAGCTGCCTGCCTCTCCTCTTCCTCCACTTGGGCCCATAAGGCCCAATAACCCCCCGAGAGGTTCCGGTAACCTCCCCGTTCTCCGGTATTTATCCGATAACCCCCGGAACTCATCCGGTGTCCGAATATAACCTTCCAATATATCAATCTTTATGCCTCGGACATTTCAAGACTCCTCGTCATGTCCATGATCATATCCGGGACTCCGAACTACCTTCGGTACATCAAAACACAAAAACTCATAATATCAATCGTCACAGAACTTTAAGCGTGCGGACCCTACGGGTTCGAGAACTATGTAGACATGACCGAGACATGTCTCCGGTCAATAACCAATAGCGGAACCTGGATACTCACATTGGTTCCTACATATTCTACGAAGATCTTTATCGGTCAAACCACATAACAACATACGTTGTTCCCTTTGTCATCGGTATGTTACTTGCCCGAGATTCGATCGTCGGTATCTCAATACCTAGTTCAATCTCATTACCGGCAAGTCTCTTTACTCGTTCCGTAATGCAACATCCTGCAACTAACTCATTAGTCACATTGCTTGCAAGGCTTATAGTGATGTGCATTACCGAGAGAGCCCAGAGATACCTCTCCGACAATCGGAGTGACAAATCCTATTCTTGATCTATGCCAACTCCACGAACACCATCGGAGACACCTGTAGAGCACCTTTATAATCACCCAGTTACGTTGTGACGTTTGGTAGCACACAAAGTATTCCTCAGGTATTCGGGAGTTGCATAATCTCATAGTCATAGGAACATGTATAAGTCATGAAGAAAGCAATAGCAGTAAACTTAAACGATCAAGTGCTAAGCTAACGAAATGGGTCAAGTCAATCACATCATTCTCCTAATGATGTGATCCCGTTGATCAAATAACAACTCATGTCTATGGCTAGGAAACTTAACCATCTTTGATCAATGAGCTAGTCAAGTAGAGGCATACTAGTGACACTATGTTTGTCTATGTATTCACACATGTATTATGTTTCCGGTTAATACAATTCTAGCATGAATAATAAACATTTATCATGAAATAAGGAAATCAATAATAACTTTATTATTTCCTCTAGGGCATATTTCCTTCAGTAAACAGCATCATTATAATTTCACACTTTTCAAACAAAGATTCAATTTCATAAGCACCCTTAAAAGCAACGAATTCTTCTATTTGTTCCACATCATAGTAATCATATATATTGTTAGCATAAGAAGCCAAGGTTTCATTATCATTAAGTTTGCATGAAAAGGGAAGGTGTGGAGCCTTCATCCTAGAGCAACAAGTATAATCATATCTCAAGCATAAATTCCGAGCATACCAATGCAAAATATGAATTTGAACCCATAATAGTTTCCCTTTTAGAGTCAAGCGATAATCCCTAAAGTATTCACGTTGATCCAACGTGTCTACCATTATCAAGTTGAACGGGGTTTTCTCAGGATTATCAAAGTAGTGTTTAATATATACTTTCCACATAGCGAGCATCGATGGTTTTAGGAGGTTCTCCATCTCCATGAGTAGCAAGTACACCTATTTTTTTGGTATTTCTTGTTCCATATCCATAACTAAAGATAGAGAACAACTTAGAACGGAAAATAAAATCTACTTAGTGATAAGCAAATAGGCACACACAAGAATATTCACCCCACGCTATTGCTCCCCGGCAACGGCCCCAGAAAAGGTCTTGATAGCCCACAAGTATAGGGGATCAATTGTAGCCTTTCTCGATAAGTAAGAGTGTCAAACCCAACAAGGAGCTAAAGGTAGAACAAATATTCCCTCAAGTTCTATCGATCACCGATATAACTCTATGCACGCTTAACATTCGCTTTACCTAGTGAAAGTGCTTTATATCGACTAGAGGGGGGGTGAATAGGCGATTTTTGTGAAAGTCTTCAAAACGTGGGAGTTATGAAGACATACAGTGAAGATTATGCCTATTACTATGCAGCGGAAGTTAGATTACACTAGGCCAGCCATGGTCAGGTATTCAATAGAGTGAAAGCACAATGACAAACAGCTGCAGTGTAATAAGGATCAGGTAGGAAGAAGTTATGAAGCCAAACAGATCATATATTCACGTTGTGAAGACAAAAGATAAAGCAAGCATGCAATGGCTTCATAATGAATAATAGTAAGTCAAAGGAAGTGAAGATGAAACCAGTGACTCGTTGAAGACAATGATATGTTGGACCAGTTCCAGTTGCTGTGACAACTGTACGTCTGGTTGGAGCGGCTAGGTATTTAAACCAAAGGACACACAGTCCCGGACACCCAGTCAAGGACACTTAGTCCAAGACACCCAGTCCTCACCGTTTTCTCCTTGAGCTAAGGTCACACAGACCTCGCCCAATCACTCTGGTAAGTCTTCAAGGTAGACTCCCAAACCTTCACAGACTTCGTTCACTGGCAATCCACAATGTCTCTTGGATGCTCAGAACGCGACGCCTAACCTTCTGGAGGATGCACAGTCCTCAAGTGTAATAAGTCTTCAGATCACACAGACAAGAAGACTTAAGTGATGCCCAATTTACTCTGGCTCTGGGTGGTTAGGGCTTTTCTCCTCACTAGGAATTTTTCTTTCGAAGGCTTCGAGGTGGGTTGCTCTCAAACGACAAAAGCCATGCACTGAAATCTGAGCAGCCAACCGTTTATGGTTGTGGGGGTGGACTATTTATAGCCACTTGGCAACCCGACCTGATTTGTACGAAATGACCCTGGGTCACTAAGGAACTGACATGTGTACCAACGGTCGTATTTTGAACTCACACGGCAACTTTACTTGGGCTACAAGTAAAGCTGACTTGTCTGACTCTGGACAAGATTTGCTCTCATAGTCTTCGCTCGAAGACATAGGATTTGAGTTAGGCATCACTTCAGTCATTCTGTCTGGTTCTCTTGGACCCCACTTAACAGTACGGTGGTTCCTACGACACAACATAAATGAAATGAAACTACGAAGGATCTAAGTCTTCGAGTTCCATAAGCTTCATAGGGAGTCTTCTCATGTCATTGTCTTCAATATGAATGTCTTCATAAACCACCATTGTCTTCAACGTCTTCGTACAGTTTTAGGGGTCATCTCTGGTGGTAAAACCGAATCAATAAGGGACTTCTACCTGTGTTTTCTTGCAATTCTCACAAACACATTAGTCCCTCAACTAGGTTTGTCGTCAATACTCCAAAACCAACTAGGGGTGGCACTAGATGCACTTACAATCTCCCCCTTTTTGGTGATTGATGACAAACTAGTTGAAGTTTTCAACGGGGAACATAATTTGTGAAATTGTAAAGGAATTGTCTTCATAAGTTGCAAGGGCTCCCCCTGAAGATGTGCATATAAGTAATTTGCTTCTTGAATGCAAATGCACATGGCAGGTTGTACTTGTGGAGATCCACTTCAACTTATGATGAGAATCCATTATGCATGTGAAAGTATATGAAGATAATGACATGCATAATGAAAAATGGACGTCTGCAGAATGAGATGAGTGCGGAATTTATCGTCGCACATGCGGAATTTATCTTCGCAAAACGAAGTGACAAACAGGTAGCAGACGACCATCAAGGCTAAGTGTTACAACTCAATGAAGCAAATGTAGCAAAAACGGGAGTTGTAAGCACGAAGCAAAATGTAGCAAAGTATGAAGGCACCCGCCCATAGTGACCCGCTTGAAGACTATAAACATCATATGCTTCTCCCCCTTTTGTCAGTGATGACCAAAAAGGTTTAAAGACATAGAGGTTTCTACGCGTTCCCAGGCATAGCAGGGTCGGTGGAGTTGTTTGGTGGCGGTGCAGAGGAGCTTGGTGCAGATTCGATGCGTGTTGAAGCAGGTGGAGATGATGTCGCGTCGTCTTCTTCTTCAATAATCCGGGCAGACACGGTGGCAGCAGAAGAAGAGAACTCTGACTCTTCAAGTGATGGTGTGCTTCGCATCACAGCTCTTCTTGGAGGCGTGGAGTCAAATTTGAATCTCTCTTTGAAGCCATCCTCATGCAGGTCAGCTTCAGAGCTCATCATGGTGAGGCCTTTCCAAGTGCGGCGACAGGTCTCGTGTGCCACAAATGCATTTTTGGTTGCCAGATTTCTGATGCGATTGACGTCCTGCATGATGCTTCTCATCTGCCTCTTGAGCCAGTCGTGATGCCTATCATGCTTTTGGTGGAGAGCCACAAGAAGCTCTCGGTCATTGAGTGCACGAGCGCGCTTCTTGGGTCTCTTTGCAGCTGTGCTATTAGTGGCTTCAGTTGATGCAGGGGCACGTGTGGTGCCAGCCATTGGATACACTCGGGAGAGAGCTTCAACACCTTCAATATTTTGAGTGAAGCTCTGGTGTTCTGCATTCTGAAGACTTAATGGTTGCTTGGTAGGCTCTGGATATATTGCTTCAGCAGATGTGTCCACATCTGGCAAAAATATCCTATGGTTGCGTGCTGAGGGTTGATAGGAGATTGCAGAGTGAAGCTTGATCAGCCTCATAACCCAAGGAGCATAGAACTTTAATCCAAACAATTCTGAGGCAGACGCTGCAAGTTGACGGATGAAGAGATCCTGTGCGTTGAAGCATTTGCCATGAAGAATGCAGAAGATGAGAGTCTTCATAGCACCTTCAATTGTTGCATATCAAGAGTGTCCCTTAACGGGCCAGAGAGTCTGCCTTATGATGTGATATATTGTTCTGGGCAGGTACTCTAAGTCTTCAACAAAGAACCGAGTTGGATAGGGTGTATTAGGAGGTAAGGGCTTCATCATTGAGAGCATCTGACTCATATCTGGCTCAGGACGCTGAAATATGCTCTCAATTGCTTCAGCATGGAGTTGGCAGCCTTCTTCAAAGAATTCGCCAGGAGTGGGAAGGCCGGTAAGCTCAATTATGTCGAAAGCATTGGCTTCATGATGGACACTGCCGGTCATCCACTCCAGGATCCATGTCTTCGGATCTCTGTTATAGCCTTTGATATGCAGGGTGGCATAGAACTGGAGCAGAAGCTCTTCGTTCCAGTGCTCTTCATCGGTGATAAACGGCAGCAGACCCACTTGCTTGAAGCAATCCAGTGCTTCTTCCAGACCAGGCAGACCAGCAACAGCTTCAACCTCAAGGCGCTTGTGAGGAAAGATGCGGCCTTGGTTGTATAGGATGCATGAATAATAGCTGCGCTGTTGATGGCTCCAGAACCTATCTGATACAATCCGTTCCCTTGAATAAGGGTTCTTGGAGCAGTTGAAAAATGTGTTGTCTGCCCTGAAGCTGTTGATGTTGAAGGAGCCAGGAGCTGATGCAGGACCTAGGAACCTTGGCAGTCGTGGGATCAGCTTCTGGACCTGGGGCCTGTGCGCAACATGATAGTTGAATTGGGGTCCCGCAGCAGACTCAGGCACAGAAGGTTCAGGAGCAGTGTCTTCATTGTCTTCTGAAGCTGTTGTTGGGGTGGGCTCCACATTTGCTTCGGCGTTGTTTGTGGCAGCCTCCACACGTGTAGTTGGAGGGACGAACTCAGGCACGTTCTCCTTGAGAACTGCTTCTTGTTGATGCGGTGAAGTTTGAGCTTTTGGTATTTCTGCATGCTCTTCGGCTGATGCAGCCGGAATGTCGTCAGCAGCCTGAGCCCTTGGCCCTCTGCGAAGCCTACGAAATTTAGGCAACGCCGGTGGAGTTGCAGTGGGCTGGGGTTCATTATGTTCCTCCTGTGGGCGATCTGCCCACGATGCATCTTGTGTGATTGGCGTCAATGGATGACCAATGCTGATCAGTTCGCTTGTCTCAAGCTGAGGAAGGGCTGCATCACCTTGAACATTGTCTTGGAGACCAATGTCTTCAGCAGCATTGGGGTCGGCTGCTGGAATGTCTTCAGCGTGCGGAGCCTCTATGAAAGCAGGCTCATGCACTGTTAACTGACGATCTGCGTCAGGATAGCGGACGGAGAGGGGTTCAACTATCAAGGGCTCTGTGGGAGCAGCCCGAGATTTCTTGGTCTTGCGCTTCTTGATAACGGGGTCAGAAGGAGAGGCTTCAGATTGTTTTCTCTTCCTAGCTTCAGCCTCTGCAGTCCGTGTCTTCTTGAGTTCTAAGGCGGTTGATCGACTCTTTGGCTTCGAGCCAGTCGTTGCAGTGGGGAAGACAGTCGGAGCAGTTTCTGACCTTGGCGCCTCTGGTTCAGGCACAGCAGGCTTCTTTTTCTTCTTTGCGGCCATCCTGGGGTCAATGCCTGGACGCCCAAGTGCCTTGCGCTTCTCGGCCTCATTGTAGGCCTGCACGCAACGATCAGCCAGAGTCTTCATGCGCTCTCGCGAGCCTTGAGCTTCGGCACGGGTCTTCAGGAAGTTCTCTTTCATCTCGTGCAACATGATCTTGAAGTTTTTCACTTCTTGCACGCTAAGCTTGGCCACGTGCTTCTTGAACTGAGCCTTTTCGAAATCAATTTTCTGCTTCAGCTCAACAATGCGCTGAGCAATGGCCAGTTCTGAAGCAATTGCGCCTTGGAAGGCAACGCTGAGGCCTATGGGCAGCTGCAGATCATCGAAGCTCATATCTGGAGTGTCAAACCATTCATCAATGAAGCTGTGGATGATGGCGACATCAAACAGAGGCAGATTGTTGAAGATTTCAGCCTCCTCCTTGCTCTTGATGAGCTGCTCAAGAGCTTCATCTCCAAGATCTTCATCGCTTGACAGATCAATGGTTTCGCAGCGCAGAATGGCGGCAGCTGTGAGCTCTTTGCCTGTGTGTGGCTGGGGCTCCTTATCCTTCAGGGGCTTGGAGATGCGTGATACATCTTCAGATTGCACACTGACTTCAGGAGGTGCAGTTTTCAATGGCTTCGCCCTTGAGATTTTTGAGGCAGGGGCCGGCTTCGAAGCTTTTGGTTTCTTCTGCTTTGGCTTCGGCACAGCAGGGGCTTCATCAGACCCAGTATCTGCTGGAGGGTCATTCACGGCAGTCCCTTGGACTAGGATGCGGGTGATGAGGCCTGCAAGATTGGCATACGGCCCGATGATATTGGGATCGGCGTCGCGTGTGCCATCTTCCCTTGGTTCAGAAGGACCAGGGTTGAAGTCTAATCCCAACTTCTTCTTGTTTTGCTTTGCAGAGTTCTGAGCAAATTGGAAGTTGCGCTTGAACAGATTGTCATCGCGACACCAGAGAAGTGATGACGGATGAGCTTCCGCTGGCTGTGGTCCTCTCACCATGCATGGATAGAAGCCTTGAGCAATGGCTTCGTCTCTGAACCTGGGTACGAGATTTTTGTATAATACGTCTCCCCACGGTCTCTTGATGGCGCACTTTTCGGCATACTCCTGAGTGACAAAGCAGTATTGAAACCATTGCTCTGCCCAATATCTTCGAATCCATTGGATTCGTGTCTTGCGCTGACCATAGCTTTCTTCAGGATCAGTTTTGTACATCTCTGCCAACTCATCAGGCAGATCTTTGGACGTTTCACCACGTCTCTGTCTGCCTCCCTTCCTTGCTGCTGTTTCTGAAGCCATGAATCTTAACTTGGAAGGCTTCAAGACGTTCAAAGTCTTCAAAGGCTTCCTTTTGCTTGACCAACAAGAACTGGCTTCAGGAGAGTTGATGTGATGCTGCAAGTACTCTGCAAATGAATGCAGACTATGAGAACCAAAGGATTCTCCCACGGACATGTACCTGTGACAGCATTAAGGTGCGAGGGAAGGGGAAGAGGTCATATGCATTCTCAGAAGATTTTGAAGATAAATCGGTTTAGAAGACATTGACCTCATCGTGCGAAGACATTCACTTATAGATAAGAAGTTGGTTCCAGATTTGTACGAACCCATAGATCAGTACAAGTGAGGAATCTAACTACTTTATGAAGCACAAGTGAATATACTAGGCATGTTATGAGTTGCAGCGAGAGATCTAACTGGTGTGAAGAGAAACTTCTTATGGTTGAAAGTGACAGAACCACGAGATCAAAAGAAGCTGTAAAAAGAAGTTTTATTTACCCCACTGGAACTGCTAGACGAAGTGGGAGTTGAGGCCAAGCAGTTCGATCCTCCGTGCCCTAACTTGGCGACGGAAGACACCTACGGCGACGGCGGAGAGAGCGATGTCCGCTGTCGGCGTGAAAACGGCGTCGGAGAGGTTGCGGCAGTGAAGCGCTTCGTCGCCGGCGTCGTCGAGAGCTAGCGGTGGCGCTAGGGTTCGTGCGAGGGTGGAAGAAGAGATAATGACCGCAGTGAATCGTGTATTTATAAGGATATAGGCGGCACTGCGCTATTACTCCAGTGCCCCTGGCGGTTCGCATTTGAGGCACGTGTGGCCAGTTAGAGGATATTGGGGTTTGTTCCACGTTCCACGCACGCCTAAATTGTCGGGCGGTCGTTCCTGCTTCTCCGGATCTTATGTGGAGGAATGAGCATAAAAAAACAGACTTTTATGGTTATCTCTATGTCTTCGGCTGGCAAGGACACAGTGAAGACATTCGACAGTTTCAACAGAATGCATATGACTTGGAGAGATAGAGTTTGAGATAGACAGCATAGAGAGGTTAGGGTCCGATCACATTCACTTAGTTCAAAAAATTCAACCAAGAAGACATAGCTATAAGTGAATGCTGTAGAGGACAGAACACTAGTATATATATATATATATATATAATCAACGCAGTGAAGATAATCATGAAGACATATTGAGATTGAAGCCAAACCAAATGTGAAGACATTGCGAGGTAACGCCATGAGTGAAACACTTCAAAATAGAACGTTTGGTGGTGGCGTTACCCACCGTATAGGAAGTATTAGATCCAGACACGGCGCACAATTATCGTGGCGCTCCGAAGTCAAATTCCACATTAATGTATTCACACTTAGAATGTACGTCTTCATTGATTGAAGATATACGTTACTTTGTGTGTTGTACATCTAAGTCATCAATATGCATAAGTGTTAGGATGTGTGCCTGATCACAGGACATTTGAGGATTCCAAGATATTTAGCTCACACCGTAACTTGCAAAACCTCTTCTCATCCAAGGGCTTGGTGAAGATATCCGCCAATTGCTCTTCAGTGTTGACGTGTATGATATCAATGTATTCCTTCACAACATGATCTCTAAGAAAGTGATGACGAATTTCAATGTGCTTTGTCTTCGAGTGCTGAACTGGGTTGTTGGCAATCTTGATGGCGCTTTCGTTGTCGCAGTAAAGTGGCACTTGCTTCAGATGGATGCCATAATCCTTGAGTGTTTGCTTCATCCACAGAAGCTGAGCGCAGCAAGATCCAGCAGCAATGTATTCTGATTCAGCAGTGGAGAGAGATACACAGTTCTGCTTCTTTGAAGACCAACATACAAGTGATCGTCCCAGAAAGTGACATGTGCCTGATGTAGACTTGCGATCAACTTTGTCACCAGCATAATCAGCATCCGAAAATCCAATCAAATCAAACTCTGAGCCCTTTGGATACCATAATCCTAGAGTTGGGGTGTGAGCCAAATATCGAAGAATTCGCTTCACAGCTAAGTGATGCGACTCCTTTGGTGCCGCTTGAAATCGAGCGCACATGCAAACACTAAGCATGATATCTGCCCTAGATGCACATAAATAAAGCAAAGACCCAATCATGGAGCGGTATACCTTTTGATCGAACTCTTTACCATTGTCGTCAGGACCTAGATGATGTTTGGCTGGCATTGGTGTTGTGAAGCCTTTGCAATCTTGCATACCGAACTTCTTCAGGCACTCTTTAAGATATTTCTCTTGAGATATGAAGATGCCGTTGCGTTGTTGCCGTATCTGAAGACTGAGGAAGAACTTCAGCTCCCCCATCATGGACATCTGATATTGCTCTTGCATCATGTATCCAAACTCTTCACTGTACTTCTGATTGGTGCAGCCGAAGATAATGTCATCCACATATATTTGGCACACAAACAGTTCACCATCGTATGTCTTCGTGAAAAGAGTGGGATCCAGTGAACCAGGTATGACGCCTTTGCTCTTCAGAAAGTACTTGAGTGTATCATACCAGGCCCTAGGGGCTTGTTTGAGGCCATACAGTGCCTTGTTGAGCTTGTATACCATATCAGGATGTTTTGGATTTGCAAAGCCAGGTGGTTGTGCAACATACACTTCTTCTTCAATCTTGCCATTGAGAAATGCACTTTTCACATCCATTTGATATAGAAGTATGTTATGATGATTTGCATAGGCCAGCAGTATGCGTATGGCTTCAAGCCTAGCCACAGGAGAAAATGTTTCATCGAAGTCAATGCCCTCCACTTGAGTATATCCTTGAGCAACGAGACGAGCTTTGTTTCTGACAACTTGACCATGCTCATCTTGCTTGTTGCGGTATATCCATTTGGTGCCTATTATGTTGTGCTTCCGTGGATCAGGACGCTTAACCAGTTCCCATACATTATTCAGCTCAAACTGTTGAAGCTCTTCTTGCATAGCTTGAATCCATTCCGGTTCCATGAAGGCTTCTTCAACTTTCTTGGGTTCTGATATTGAGACGAATGCGAAATTCCCACAGAAGTTTGTTAGCTGAGTTGCCCTTGAACGAGTGAGTGGACCAGGTGCATTGATGCTGTCAAGTATTCTGTCAATCTGTACTTCATTTGCAACACGAGGATGTATGGGGCGAAGACTTTGCTCTTGCTGATTTGCGTTGTCGTTTGGAGAAATGTCTTCATGCTGAGCATTGTCTTCATGTTGATCAGGTGCTGAGATGATGAGTTCTTCTTCAGGATGAGCTTCAGAAGGCATGATCTCTCCAGTTCCCATAAGCTTGATTGATTCACTAGCTGGGACTTCATCTAGCACATTTGGCAGTTGCTCTCTTTGTGAACCATTTGTTTCATCAAACCGCACATCCACTGTTTCGACCACTTTGTAATGGAAGAGATTGAAGACTCTGTAGGAGTGTGAATCCTTTCCATATCCAAGCATAAAGCCCTCATGTGCTTTTGGTGCAAACTTTGAGGTGTGGTGTGGGTCCTTGATCCAGCACTTTGCGCCAAATACTCTGAAGTAACTGACATTTGGCTTCTTGCCAGTTAGGAGTTCATAAGATGTCTTGTTCAGAAGCTTGTGAAGATAAACACGATTGATTGTATGACATGCAGTATCAATGGCCTCAGTCCAGAATTTTCTTGGAGTCTTGTATTCATCTAGCATTGTTCTGGCCATCTCAATGAGTGTTCTGTTCTTGCGTTCGACGACGCCATTCTGCTGTGGCGTGTATGGAGCTGAGAATTCATGTGTGATGCCCAAGGTATCCAGATATGTATCAAGGCCAGTGTTCTTGAATTCAGTGCCATTGTCACTTCTGATGTGCTTTATCTTGGCGCCAAAATTGTTCATGGCTCGATTGGCGAAGCGTCTGAAGACATCCTGCACTTCAGTCTTGTAAAGGATTATGTGTACCCAAGTATATCTAGAGTAATCATCAACAATGACGAAGCCATAGAGGCAAGCTGAAGTAGTAAAAGTTGAGTAGTGAGTGGGACCGAAAAGATCCATGTGAAGCAGTTCGAAGGGTTGTGTAGTAGTCATGATTGTCTTCGAAGGATGTTTTGCCCTTGTCATTTTCCCTGCTTCACAGGCACCGCATAAATGATCTTTTTTGAACTTGACGCCCTCGATGCCTATGACGTGCTTTTTCTTCGCAAGAGTGTGGAGGCTCCTCATGCCAGCATGCCCAAGCCTTCGATGCCAAAGCCAGCATTCTGAAGCTTTTGCAAGAAGACATACTGCAAGTTGTGGTCCTGCTGAGAAATCTACCACGTACAAATCCCCTTTCCGATACCCTTCAAACACTAGAGATTTGTCAGATTCCATCAGCACCAGGCAACGATATTTTCCAAACATTACAATCATATTCAAATCGCAAAGCATTGAGACAGACATTAAGTTGAAGCCAAGGGATTCAACAAGCATGACTTTATCCATGTGTTGATCCTTTGAGATTGCAACTCTACCTAGACCCAATACCTTACTTTTACCAGTGTCAGCAAATGTGATGTGACTCTTGTCGGATGGACGTAAGGTTGAGTCCATAAGAAGACTTCTTCTGCCAGTCATGTGATTTGTACACCCACTGTCAATAATCCATTCTGAAGACTTTGAAGTCGCTGGTATCGTACCCTACAGTGCAGTTAGGGGGATAGGCTTCACGAAGAGAGTTGTGAAGCATAAACATTTGACGAACCAGTGGGTTATGAAAACTTAGATCCAGATTAGGACTAATAGGGAGAGTAGCATGCGATTCAGGAGCAAAGTACATAATGATGCCATTCGGGCATTTTATCTTGCGCCCTACAAGATTTTTAAGGTCCCCAGCAATAGCATCAGAAGATTTTGTTTTTCTGCTGGAGACCTTTCCCTGCAAAAGAGAGTTAAGCTTTCTTAACCACCCACATCTTCAAGGGTGGCTTAGAAGCAATAAGTCTAAGTGCAGCATCTGAGAATTTTGGCTTTGGAGCCCTAGCAAACAGTCTAGCAGGGGGACAATAATACTCATAGGAATAAGCAGAATAATTTTTGGTCATATGAGCATGACGGTTCGACGAACCGCTCTCATATTCATATGCCTGAGTATGGTTTCCCTGCAAAACATTTGTGTTAGTGTAACTCAGGTGAGTCCTCTGTTTGTATGAAGCCATTGGACCGTATGAAGCCTTTGGTCTGAGGTTTGTCTTCTTTAAGTGAGGTGTCATGAAGACATTCACAGGAAGATTTTCCAGACACTTTTTCGGAACCCAGATCTTCTTCATAGGCGGTCCATTCCTGCAGTTAGTACCAATGTACCTGGCAAATACTTCACCATTCTGACTCTTAAACAGTTTGTAGTTTGCATCAAAGGATTCATCAATGATAATGGGGTTGGCACAAGCGAAGCCAGATAGATTCGATGGATCTGTTGAGGATTCCTTTGCAGCAACCCATGTGGTTTTGGGGTACTGCTCAGGTTTCCAGTAAGAGCCATCTACATTAATTTTCCTCACGAACCCAACACCCTCTTTCCTAGGGTTTCGGTCCAAAATCTGCTTCTTAAGGACATCACATAGTGTTTGATGCCCTTTCAGACTTTTGTACATCCCTGTTTCAAGCAATGTCTTCAACCTAGCATTCTCATCAGCAATAGCAGTGGTATCCTCAGCAGAGGGGTTAGTTACCACATCAACAGTTGAAGATATTGGAATAGCAGTAGAAGTGGAACATTCGGCAACAGAAGTAGCATTATCACGCTCAATGCATTTAAGGCATGGTGGTTCAAATCCTTCCTGAGCGGAACTGATCTGTTCGGCTCGAAGTGACTCATTTTCCTTTTGAAGATCTTCATGATCCGCTCTCAACTTCTCAAGATCTTGCTTCTTTTGAAGATAATCATAGGAAAGCTTTTCATGAGTAGTTGAGAGAGTCTCAAGACGATCTTCAAGTTCCTGATACTTAACGTGAAGATTTTTTATGTCTTCAATTAAGGATTCAGAACGAGTCATTTCAGCACCCAACAGATCATCGCTTCTGTCTAACAGTTTTTGAATATGTTCCATAGCTTTCTGTTGTTCAGTTGCAATTTTAGCAAGTGTTTTGTAGCTAGGTTTTGAATCACATTCAGAGTCATCGTCACTAGATGTTTCATAGCGAGTAGTGCGTGTGTTTACCTTGGCACCGCGTGCCATGAAGCAGTAGGTAGGAGTGGAGTCGTTCTTGTCATTTGCGTCGGTGTCGGTGATGCAGTCATTGTCTTCAGTGTTGAAGATGGACTTGGCGACGTATGCTGTAGCCAGACTCGCAATGCCAGAATCAGACTCCTCCTCAGACTCCACCTCTGCATCTTCAGATGCGGACTCCTCCTCTGAATCCATCTCCTTTCCAACAAATGCACGTGCCTTGCCAGATGAGCTCTTCTTGTGTGATGAAGACTTCGATGAAGACTTGGAAGAAGACTTTGAGTATTTCTTCTTCTTCTTGTCGTCAGAATCATATTCCTTGCTCTTCTTCTTCCTTCTGTTCTCATTGTCCCACTGTGGACACTCAGAGATGAAGTGTCCAGTTTTCTTGCACTTGTGACATGTTTTCTTCTTGTAGTCATGAGCAGAAGCTTCATCATTCCTTGAGCTTGATCGTGAAGATTTTCTGAAGCCTTTTTTCTTGGTGAATTTTTGGAACTTCTTTACTAGCATTGCAAGTTCTCTTCCAATGTCTTCAGGATCATCATAACTGCAGTCAGATTCTTCTTCAGATGAGGAGACGGCTTTTGCCTTCAAGGAGCGAGTTCGCCCATAGTTTGGACCGTATATATCTCTTTTCTCAGAAAGCTGAAACTCATGTGTGTTGAGCCTCTCAAGTATGTCAGACAGATCGAGTGTCTTGAAATCAGGACGTTCTTGAATCATCAGGGCCAGAATGTCAAATGAACTATCAAGTGATCTCAGCAGCGTCTTGACGATTTCATGTTTGGTGATCTCAGTGGTGCCGAGGGCTTGAAGCTCATTTGTGATGTCAGTGAGCCGATCAAAGGTGTGCTGAACATTCTCATTGTCATTTCGCTTGAAGCGGTTGAAGAGGTTGCGAAGAACACTGATTCTCTGATCTCTCTGGGTTGAGATGCCTTCATTAACCTTGGAGAGCCAGTCCCAGACTAGCTTGGATGTCTTCAAGGCACTCACACGGCCATACTGTCCTTTGGTCAGATGACCACAGATGATATTCTTGGCAGTAGAGTCCAGTTGAGTGAACTTCTTGACATCAGCAGCAGTGACACCTTCTCCAGCCTTGGGAACGCCGTTTTCGACGACATACCATAGGTCGACCTCAATGGCTTCAAGATGCATGCGCATATTATTCTTCCATTAGGGATATTCAGTTCCATCGAATACGGGGCACGCAGCGGAGACTTTGATTATCCCTGCAGTCGACATAGCTAAAACTCCAGGTGGTTAAACCAAATCACATAGAACAAGGGAGCACCTCGCTCTGATACCAATTGAAAGTGCTTTATATCGACTAGAGGGGGGGTGAATAGGCGATTTTTGTGAAAGTCTTCAAAACGTGGGAGTTATGAAGACATACAGTGAAGATTATGCCTATTACTATGCAGCGGAAGTTAGATTACACTAGGCCAGCCATGGTCAGGTATTCAATAGAGTGAAAGCACAATGACAAACAGCTGCAGTGTAATAAGGATCAGGTAGGAAGAAGTTATGAAGCCAAACAGATCATATATTCACGTTGTGAAGACAAAAGATAAAGCAAGCATGCAATGGCTTCATAATGAATAATAGTAAGTCAAAGGAAGTGAAGATGAAACCAGTGACTCGTTGAAGACAATGATATGTTGGACCAGTTCCAGTTGCTGTGACAACTGTACGTCTGGTTGGAGCCGGCTAGGTATTTAAACCTTAGGACACACAGTCCCGGACACCCAGTCCTGAACACGGACAGTCCAGACACCCAGTCCTCACCGTATTCTCCTTGAGCTAAGGTCACACAGACCTCGCCCAATCACTCTGGTAAGTCTTCAAGGTAGACTCCCAAACCTTCACAGACTTCGTTCACTGGCAATCCACAATGTCTCTTGGATGCTCAGAACGCGACGCCTAACCGTCTGGAGGATGCACAGTCCTCAAGTGTAATAAGTCTTCAGATCACACAGACAAGAAGACTTAAGTGATGCCCAATTTACTCTGGCTCTGGGTGGTTAGGGCTTTTCTCTCAAGGAATTTTTCTCAAAGGCTTCGAGGTGGGTTGCTCTCAAACGACAAAAGCCGTGCACTGAAATCTGAGCAGCCAACCGTTTATGGTTGTGGGGTGGGCTATTTATAGCCACTTGGCAACCCGACCTGATTTGTCCGAAATGACCCTGGGTCACTAAGGAACTGACACGTGTACCAACGGTCGAATTTTGAACTCACACGGCAACTTTACTTGGGCTACAAGTAAAGCTGACTTGTCTGACTCTGGACAAGATTTTCTCTCAAAGTCTTCGCTCGAAGACATAGGATTTGAATTAGGCATCACTTCAGTCATTCTGACTGGTTCTCTTGGACCCCACTTAACAGTACGGTGGTTCCTACGACACAACATAAATGAAATGAAACTACGAAGGATCTAAGTCTTCGAGTTCCATAAGCTTCATAGGGAGTCTTCTCATGTCATTGTCTTCAATATGAATATCTTCATAAACCACCATTGTCTTCAATGTCTTCGTACATTTTTAGGGGTCATCTCTGGTAATAAAACCGAATCAATGAGGGACTTCTACCTGTGTTTTCCTGCAATTCTCACAAACACATTAGTCCCTCAACTAGGTTTGTCGTCAATACTCCAAAACCAACTAGCGTGACTAGATGCACTTACACCTAGAACAAGTATGAAACTATAAGTACTTTAGGTGTTAGTGATAGGTTTGCAAGATAATAAAGAACACGTAAATAAATAGGGGCTGTTTAGATAAAGAAACAAGTTAGTTTTAGTAGAGAGCTTTTTGTCACAAGAGAAGTTATTTGTCCCTAGGCAATCGATAACTAGACCGGTAATCATTATTGCAATTTTATATGAGGGAGAGGCATAAGCTAACATACTTTCTCTACTTGGATCATATGCACTTATGATTGGAACTCTAGCAAGCATCCGCAACTACTAAAGATCATTAAGGTAAAACCCAACCATAGCATTAAAGTATCAAGTCCTCTTTATCCCATACGCACAACAACCTACTTACTCGGGTCTGTGCTTCTGTCACTCACGCCACCCACCATAAGCAAATCATGAACATATTGCAAACCCTACAGCGGGGATCCCTCACGCTTGCGCGACACGAGAGAGCACCATAGGACACACCAATAATAAAACATAAACTCAAACCAATCATGATCATCAATCAACCCATAGGACAAAATGGATCTACTCAAACATCATAGGATAGCCATACATCATTGGGAAATAATATATAGCGTTGAGCACCATGTTTAAGTAGAGATTACAGGGGAGAAGAGGTGTTACACCGCTGCATAGAGGGGGAGAGAGTTGGTGATGACGGCGGCGAAGTTGTTGGTGTAGATCGCCATCACGATGATGGCCCCGGCGTTCCGGCCACCGGGAGAGAGGGGGAGAGAGCCCCCTCCTTCTTCTTCTTCCTTGACCTCCCCCTAGATGGGAGGAGGGTTTCCCCTCTGGTACTTGGCCTCCATGGCGGCGGGGGCGGAGCCCCTCGAGATTGGTATGTCTAGAGGGGGTGATTAGACTACTTGACAAATAAAAACTTAACCTTTTCCCAATTTTAGTTCTTGGCAGATTTTAGCTATTTTAGGACAAGTCAAGCAATCATCACATATTCAAGCAAGCATGCAAAGAGTATATTGGCAGCGGAAAGTAAAGCATGCAACTTGCAAGAATGTAAAGGGAAGGGTTTGAGAATTCAAACGCAATTGGAGACACGGATGTTTTTCCCGTGGTTCGGATAGGTGGTGCTATCCTACATCCACGTTGATGGAGACTTCAACCCACGAAGGGTAACGGTTGCGCGAGTCCACACAGGGCTCCACCCAAAGGGTAATGGTTGCGCGAGTCCACGGAGGGCTCCACCCACGAAGGGTTCACGAAGAAGCAACCACCCAAAGGGTCCACGAAGAAGCAACTTGTCTATCCCACCATGGCCATCGCCCACGAAGGACTTGCCTCACTAGCGGTAGATCTTCACGAAGTAGGCGATCTCCTTGCCCTTACAAACTCCTTGGTTCAACTCCACAATCTTGTCGGAGGCTCCCAAGTGACACCTAGCCAATCTAGGAGACACCACTCTCCAAGAAGTAACAAATGGTGTTGTAGGTAATGAACTCCTTGCTCTTGTGCTTCAAATGATAGTCTCCCCAACACTCAACTCTCTCTCATAGATTTGGATTTGGTGGAAAGAAGATTTGAGTGGAAAGCAACTTGGGAAGGCTAGAGATCAAGATTCATATGGTAGGAATGGAATATCTTGGTCTCAACACATGAGTAGGTGGTTCTCTCTCAGAACATACGAGTTGGAATGTGTATGTGTTCTGATGGCTCTCTCCTCGAATGAAGAGGAGGTGGAGGGGTATATATAGCCTCCACACAAAATCCAACCGTTACACAGTTTTCCAATCTCGGTGGGACCGAATCAACAAACTCGGTCGGACCGAAAATGTAAACCTAGTGACCGTTAGAGATTTTCGGTGGGACTGACATGCAACTCGGTAGGACCGATATGGTTAGGGTTTGGGCATAACGTAATCTCGGTGAGACCGATTACACAAACTCGGTGAGACCGAATTTGGTAATTAGCTAACCAGAGAGTTGGTCAGGCAAACTCGGTGGGACCGATTTGCTCTTTCGGTGAGACCGAAAAGTTACAAAAAGGGAAACACTGAATTTACATTGCAATCTCGGTGGGACCGAGATTCGCTCTTTCGGTGAGACCGAAAAGTTACGAAAGGGAAACAGAGAGTTTGCAATCCCATCTCAGTGAGACCGAGATCCCTATCGGTAGAACCGAATTGCTAGGGTTTGGCAGTGGCTAATGACAAGTGAAACTCGATGGCGCCGGATAGGAAGAATCGGTAGAACCGAGTTTGGCTTAGGGTTTAGGTCAAATGTGGATATGGGAAAGTAGTTGAGGGTTTTTGGAGCATATCACTAAGCACATGAAGCAAGAGGCTCATTAAGCAACACCTCATCCCTCCTTGATAGTATTGGCTTTTCCTGAAGACTCAATGTGATCTTGGATCACTAAAATATAAAATGAAGAGTCTTGAGCTTTTGAGCTTGAGCCAATCCTTTTTCCTTAGCATTTTGAGGGTTCCACTTTCACATCCATGCCATGCCAATCATTGAGCTTTCCTGAAATAATCATCTTGGAATAGCATTAGCTCAATGAGCTATATGTTGTTATGAATTACCAAAACCACCTAGGGATAGTTGCACTTTCAATCTCCCCCTTTTTGATAATTGATGACAACATATAGATCAAAGCTTCGACAAATGATAATAAGCATGAAATATATCGTTGCTTTGAGAAGTATGTGATAAGTAAGAGCTCCCCCTAAATTTGTGCATATTTAAAATTTGCTTTGGACTGCAAATGCACAAGGAGTTAGAGTCATGGGTTACTCTTCCATGTCACATACATCTTGGTGGAGCGCTTAAAATGATAAGAATGAAATACATGCACTCATCACCAAGAATAATGAAAGATCACATAAGATAGATAAGATAATAGCATTAAGCAAGCATTAAGTGTAGCTTATGATCAAGCACATGATCATCAATATCTCACAAATAATGACGTAGTATCTCAAGCACTCAAAAGCAAACAAGTTTGAAAAACCACCAAATAAAGCAAGAGAGAAAAGCAACACTCTCTCTCGAAGCCTATGATCTATACATTTTTCTCCCCCTTTGGCAACAAGTTACCAAAAAGTTCCTAGAAAATGCATAGTACTAGATCGACGCTCAGGCTTGATCTTCTGGTGGTGGTGGAGTCCGGATCACTCCAAGGACGAAGGCTTCTGTAGATGCTGAAGTAGACGCTGGAGTTGGAGCTGAAGTAGATGCTGGAGCTGGTGGAACTGAGGCTGTAGCTGGTGCTGAGGTGGTGGCTCTTGTGTCAGCAACTGGCATGGCAGACGACCTCGGACCTCGTGGCACTCTGGCAAAGGCATGAGTGGTAGTCCTGCCTCTCCTCTCCTGCATATCATCTTGGAGCTGCTCCACTGCAGTCTGAATCTCCGCTACCTTGACATCCAATTCATAGAACTTTTGTTCCATGATTCTCTCTAGGCTTTCCTGGTTTTGAGTTAGGGTAGCTAGTCCTTGCTCAATCCGCAGGGTGGATGCAATCAGGTAACCAAGCTGCTCTTGTTTGTTCTTCAAGAAATACTCAGATGCCTCCTCTTGAGTTGGCATCTTGGCAGCTTTCTCCTTCCTTGCCTTCTCCTTGTTTGCGTATGCTTGGGCAGGTGATGGCTCATTCTCAGTCATGACAACTTGATTGTCCTCAAAATCTGGACGGATGGGCAGGTGTTCCTTGTCCAATAAATATATGCCCGTGCCCATCTTGGAGTTAATGAGTTCCTGGATCTGAGGGGCATATCCGCAACTCCTCTTCTGATCTGCTGCAGTCCTTTTGATAGTTTCCACTATGAGGCTCATCACCTTGAACTTCTGAGGTACATCAAATACATGTAGTAAGTTGATAGCATGGCCTCTGATCATCTTGTGATCTCCAGACTTGGGCAATAAGGTGTGCCTCAAGATCCAATTGATAGTTGGCAGCCCTGACAGAAGGTAATGCACAGACCCAAATTTGAAGGTGTCAAGAGCTTCATTGGGAATTTCCTTGTACATATTGGACATAGAGTTATGGTCCATCTTCTTCTTGGCATATATGTCCAAGTCATCATCATGCTCCTCTGGGGCATTAATGATCTGTGCCCACTCAGCAACTGTGGATTGGTACCTTGTACCCTCAGACATCCATGTGATCCTCCCATCTGAATAAAAATGTGCTGTGGAGTAGAACTGCATTATAAGCTCCTCATTCCACTTTGTGAGCTTCTGCCCAACAAAGTCAGCTACTCCACAAGCTATGAAGCTGTCTTGCACTCCAGGATAGTGCTCCTCATTGTCCTTGATGTACTACCAGTCAACCCATCTCATATCACAGACTATTGGCTTCTTATCAAGCAGCACTGTCTCATAGAAGTCCTGCTGTTCCTTAGTGTGGAATCTGTAGTCAACAGCAGTCCTCCTCCTTGAAGCATACGGGTCTGCTTATCTCCACTTCCTCAGCCCTGAATCTCTCCTGAGCTTCATGTCCTCAGCCACAGGATGCGCATCATTGTGGTCTAGGATCTTGGGCTTGAGCTTTCTCAGAACTTGCTCTTCATCCTCTTCTTCAGCAACAGTCTCAGGCACTGGGGCCTTGTTCTTCTTAGCTGCAAGAATGCTCCTTGTATTCCTCTTTGGTTTTGGCTTGGAGGCAGCTTTGGGCTTAGATGCAGTAGCCCCTGATCTTATGGCATCACCCATCAGCTTGAGTGCCTTGGGTGCTGGTGCAGCTACCTCTTCTTCCTCTTCCTCTTCCATGATGGAAGCCTTTCCTAGCACTCTGGCTACGGTCTTCTTGACCCTTTTCTTTATTTTCTTTCCCTCAGCAGCAACTGGCTCTTTGGGTGCAGGCTTCTCAGTTGAAGCTCTTGCCTTTGACATGGGCTGCCTGCCTGTTGGCCTTTTGATTTTCAGCCCTGGCTTTGTGCCTTGAGCTGGCTCAACTCTCTTTGATGTGGCCTCTTCCTCTGCCACATAATCTTCATCTTCGGAATCATAAGTTCTCTTCTTCCTCTGTCTGGTGGCAACTTTTGGCAAGTTGCTAGGGGTGCTCCTACTGCCCTCATCTGAAGAGCTGGAGGGACTAGTGCCCTCACTCATGTGCACCTGCTGCTCTGACATGTTCTGGCTGTCACTTTGATCAGACATGCTGCAAACTCTGACTGCTGACCCTGTGAACAGTTTATAGATGAGGTAGAAAAGATGAGCATCACAAAATGCAGAGATTTTTGCAAAAGAATGATCCAAAAACTTAGTTTTAGTTTCCCGCTGAAATCATCTCGGATCTACCGATTTTCAAACTCGGTGATACCGAAGCAGTTTTGGAACCTAAACTAGTGAACTCGGTAGGACCGAGTCACAGTTCGGTGGCACCGAGACTGCTAGGGTTTCACAGAGTTCCAAAATCGGTCACACCGATAAGTAATTCTCGGTCAGACCGAGTCTCACTTGTGCAATGGCATAAGCCAAATCGGTGGGACCGAGTTTTTCAACTCGGTGGGTCCGAGATGGTTTCGGCGGAAACCTAACCCTAAAATTTTCGAATCCAAGCTAATCTACGGGCGTATTGACTGGATAGGAGTGTTTCAATCGTGGCAAGAATCATGAAGAACACAATGTGCTAGGAATCGGACGGGGAATAGCACTGTGATCGAGTCCATACCCTAGTTCGGCGGAGACTCGCTACGGCGGCAACGGCAGGGCAGAATTCCCGTTGACAGCGACGGAGACCAGCGACTGGAGGCGACTGGCGGCGAGAAGACGATCCGGAGACCACGTTGGCAGAGCAGGCTATCGCGCGGGCGAAGGGGTTCGGAGAAATTTCCAAATTTTGCCCGTGACTATATATAGCCCGACCCTATCGGTGTGACCGAGTGGAACAACTCGGTGGCACCGAGATTCATAACTGCAGGCAGTTACTGAAACTCGGTGTGACCGAAATGTTCAAATCGGTTGCACCGAGATCGAAAACCTAGATCAACTTAATGATCTCGGTAGGACCGAAAGTGGGGTATCGGTCAGACCGAGAATCATAAAGAGGTTTTGGAAGTTTAAGTCTATGACGAATCGGGGACTCCGAGCGCTCCTCACATAGAGTGGTTCGAATCTGACTTGATCAAATTTTGTGATGCAACATGAATAGAGTTTGAGACGAGAAAAGCATAGATAGCTAGAGGAGGTACTTAGGCATTCTTGTCCATCCACTTGGAAAAAGAAAATAAAACCAAACAATCAAAACAACAAGTGGATGTCCTCGAATGAGCAAAATATGCAACCAGCATGCTCACACAATAAGATGGCAAATGAAATATGTGGCAAGGCATGCACAACCAATTCTAGCATCTATCAAGCAATTTGCGATGACGAGGTCATCTATATATGAGTATATTGGCTTAGGAGTCAAGTGAGAGCACTTGATCATAGGTCATACTCATCGTTTAAGCTCAAGTGGGGTTACCACTTTTACATAAAGCATTGTTGCGTTCACATCTTTAGAGTTGCTTTAGCTCAAGTCTTAGGGTAAATCTCCCCCTAGATGTGATATCCCCCCTAAGAGGGATGAACTAACCTTGGGTTTTGTCGATGATGACTTCATGTAGATGTTGAAGATGTGGATGCTCAATGTTGATGTAGATCACTTGGAGCTATCCATTTGAGTGAATTGCACTTTCAATACCTACATGGGTTAGTCCCACAAGGAACAAACAAGGATATCCATAGACATAGAGTGATGCACACAAAAGATGATGTCCATGAAAACTTTTAGGTTACCTTGTCCCTTGTCTTACCAACAAGAGGGTTTGTGACTCCTTGAACTAGTGCAAGATGTGGAAGTTGATTGCACTTGTTCTTGCCAAAATGATAAGAGTGAAGTATGTTGGCGGAGTCACCCTCAAGAACTCTCTAGTTCTTCTTCTTTTGGATCCACATCATCTTGATGGGAATCCTTGGAGTTGTAGTCGTACTTGATGAAGTGGAACTTGAAGTAGTCTTGGGAATCCACTTGACTAAGGTCTTAGGAGCTTCTTCAAATGCGTCAATTTCCTCTTGAAGCTTGTCCTTGCCTTTTTGCTTGTAGTCTTGTGGTGGAAGATCATCTTGAGCTTGTGTCCCCTTGAAAGAAGTATACTTCTCTTGTTGAGGAACAAACTTTGTCTTGGGGTATTGATCTTCTTCCCACTCAACTCCATTGGCATTGAACTTTCGTTCAAAACCAACACCTTGATTCTTCCGGTGCATTCCTTGCTTGCGCACAATTTCCTCGAATTGCTTACTCCCGACAAGGCTTTTGTACACTCCTTTCTCTATAATTCCCTTCAATAAACTATTTTCTTGCTCAAGTGTAACTTGGCTAAGAGAATCATTAGTGGAATCAAGAGAACTACTAGAAGCAACAATATTGGATTTAGCATGATCATTGTTACTGCTAGAGGAAGAATCTTTCTTGTTCTTGTTACTAGACTTGACTTGAGGCATGTAAGTGGATAAGAGTAAACGCTTGGCAATGTAAGAAGAGCTTTTCTTGTGGAGATCATCATTGATTGCTTTTAAGAACTCATGCTCTTGCTCAAGATTGAGCTTTTCAAAGCGTAATTTCTCATGATCTCTTAAAAGTTCTCGATGATCTTCGAAGATAGTTTCATGAGCTAACTTAAGAGTGTTTAGTTCTTTAGTTAGAGCCTCAATCTTCTCCTTATCATTGTCATTCGTTTTATCTTGATTAGCATGTTTAATTGACGTTTCATCATAGTATTCATCACTAGAGTTGTCAACAAGCAAATCATCACCTAACAAGTCATCTTCATCACTATTGAAATCAACATACTCGGGGTGTGTTACCTTAGGACCTTTGGCCATGAAGCATCTTCCAATTCCTTCATTTGGTGAGTCAAATATGTCGTAGGAGTTGGTTGACACAAGTGCTAGACCGGCAACACCTTCATCTTGAGTATCTTCGGAGTCGGAGTGATAACTTCTCTCGGAGTGGCTGTCGGAGTTGGAGCCGGATACCCATTCACCAACATGAGCTTGATGTCTTCGTCTTGTGTAGCTCCTTGATGATTTTTCCTTCCTTTCCGAATCCTTGCTTCTCCGTGAGTATCTTCGTTCATAACGATCATCTCTACTCCTCCTCTCTCTTGGTGGTGATTCTTTGCTTCTTCTTTTTGGAGAATCTTCTCTTCTCTTGTAGGGAGCCGTACACTCATTGGAATAGTGTCCGGGTCTTCCACAACTGTAGCAGTTTCGCTCTCGACTAGAAGATCTTTTGTCATTGTAGGACATTGACTTGAAGCTTCTATCTTTGCTTCTACTCTTGTAGAACTTGTTGAAGTTCTTCACCATTAAGCTCAATTCTTCATTGAAGTCTTGTTTCTCACTTGATGATGTAGGGGCTTCACATGAGGCTTTATAGGCACCACTTGATTTGTTGTGAAGTTCCTCTTTATCCTTAAGTGACATCTCATGAGCAACAATTTTTCCAATCACCTACGTTGGCTTGAGATCTTTGTAATTGGGCATCATTTGGATCAATGTGCACACGGTATCATATTTTCCATCCAAGGCTCTTGGAATCTTCTTGATGATGAATCTGTCGGTCATCTCTTCACTTCCTAAGCCGGCAATCTCATTTGTGATGAGAGCAAGCCTAGAGTACATTTCAGCGACACCTTCACCATCCTTCATCTTGAACTTGTCAAGTTGGCTTTGAAGCACATCCAACTTGGATTCCTTGACGGAGTCGGTACCTTCGTGCATATCAATCAAAGTGTCCCAAATTTCCTTCGCATTCTCAAGACGGCTGATTTTGTTGAATTCTTCGGGGCATAATCTGTTGAAGAGAATATCACAAGCTTGAGCATTGTATTGCAACATCTTCAACTCATCCGCGGTAGCTTCACGGTTTGGTTCTCTCCCATCAAAGAAGTCACCTTGCAAACCAACACACACAATAGCCCAAACGGCGGGGTTATGTCCAAGAATATGCATTTTCATTTTATGCTTCCAACTAGCAAAATTAGTACCATCAAAGTAGGGACCTCTATGGTGGTAATTTCCCTTGCTAGACGCCATACTCTCCTAGGTTGTGAAACCAAGGCTATGACCACCAAAGCTATGGAGATCAAAGCAAATGGAGACCAAAGCTCTGATACCACTTGTAGAAGGATCGAAAGTATGTCTAGAGGGGGGTGATTAGACTACTTGACCAAACAAAAACTTAACCTTTTCCCAATTTTAGTTCTTGACAGATTTTAGATATTTTAGGACAAGTCAAGCAATCATCACACAATTCAAGCAAGCATGCAAAGAGTATATTGGCAGCGGAAAGTAAAGCATGCAACTTGCAAGAATGTAAAGGGAAGGGTTTGGAGAATTCAAACGCAATATGGAGACACGGATGTTTTTCCCGTGGTTCGGATAGGTGGTGCTATCCTACATCCACGTTGATGGAGACTTCAACCCACGAAGGGTAACGGTTGCGCGAGCTCACACAGGGCTCCACCCACAAAGGGTAATGGTTGCGCGAGTCCACACGCTCCACCCACGAAGGGTCCACGAAGAAGCAACCACACACAAAGGGTCCACGAAGAAGCAACCTTGTCTATCCCACCATGGCCATCGCCCACGAAGGACTTGCCTCACTAGCGGTAGATCTTCACGAAGTAGGCGATCTCCTTGCCCTTACAAACTCTTCTTGGTTCAACTCCACAATCTTGTCGGAGGCTCCCAAGTGACACCTAGCCAATCTAGGAGACACCACTCTCCAAGAAGTAACAAATGGTGTGTAGGTAATGAACTCCTTGCTCTTGTGCTTCAAATGATAGTCTCCCCAACACTCAACTCTCTCTCATAGGATTTGGATTTGGTGGAAAGAAGATTTGAGTGGAAAGAAACTTGGGAAGGCTAGAGATCAAGATTCATATGGTAGGAATGGAATATCTTGGTCTCAACACATGAGTAGGTGGTTCTCTCTCAGAACATACGAGTTGGAATGGTGTATGTGTTCTGATGGCTCTCTCCTCGAATGAAGAGGAGGTGGAGGGGTATATATAGCCTCCACACAAAATCCAACCGTTACACACATTTTTCCAATCTCGGTGGGACCGAATCAACAAACTCGGTCGGACCGAAAATGTAAACCTAGTGACCGTTAGAGATTTTCGGTGGGACTGACATGCAACTCGGTAGGACCGATATGGTTAGGATTTGGGCATAATGTAATCTCGGTGAGACCGATTACACAAACTCGGTGAGACCGAATTTGGTAATTAGCTAACCAGAGAGTTGGTCAGGCAAACTCGGTGGGACCGATTTGCTCTTTCGGTGAGACCGAAAAGTTACAAAGGGGAAACACTGAATTTACATTGCAATCTCGATGGGACCGATTCGCTCTTTCGGTGAGACCGAAAAGTTACGAAAGGGAAACAGAGAGTTTGCAATCCCATCTCAGTGAGACCGAGATCCCTATCGGTAGAACCGAATTGCTAGGGTTTGGCAGTGGCTAATGACAAGTGAAACTCGATGGCGCCGGATAGGAAGAATCGGTAGAACCGAGTTTGGCTTAGGGTTTAGGTCAAATGTGGATATGGGAAAGTAGTTGAGGGTTTTTGGAGCATATCACTAAGCACATGAAGCAAGAGGCTCATTAAGCAACACCTCATCCCTCCTTGATAGTATTGGCTTTTCCTGAAGACTCAATGTGATCTTGGATCACTAAAATATAAAATGAAGAGTCTTGAGCTTTTGAGCTTGAGCCAATCCTTTTTCCTTAGCATTTTGAGGGTTCCACTTTCACATCCATGCCATGCCAATCATTGAGCTTTCCTGAAATAATCATCTTGGAATAGCATTAGCTCAATGAGCTATATGTTGTTATGAATTACCAAAACCACCTAGGGATAGTTGCACTTTCAACAAGAGCCCCTCCGAGATTGGATCTCTCTCTGTTTCCTTCTGTTTCTACGTTCCCAGATTCTGGCTTTCACCGTTTCTTAAATTCCTGGAGATCCGTAACTCCGATTAGGCTGAAATTTTGGCATGATTTTTATCCGGATATTAGCTTTCTTGCAGCCGAAGAAGGGCACCAACCGCCTTACAGGGTGGCCACAAGCCCCCTGGCCGTGCCCTGGGTAGGGGGCGCGCCTCAAGGGCTTGTGGGCCCCTCAGGCATCGTATCGCGTTGATTCCTTTTCCCCAAATCATATATATTCTGAAAAAAAATCTTCAAAAGTTTTTATCGCGTTTGGACTCCGTTTGATATGGATATTCTACGAAACAAAAAACATGCAACAAACAGGAACTGTCACTGGGCACTGGATCAATATGTTAGTCCCAAAAATAATATAAAAAGTTGCCAAATGTGTATCAAAGTTGTAGGATATTGGCATGAAAAAATCAAAAATTATAGATATGATGGGACGTATCAGTGTCGTACGTTCGGTACTTGATCGGGCAGATCGTGAAGGTGTATGACTACATCAACCGTGTTGATAAACGCTTCCGCTTTTTGATCCACGAGGGTGTGTAGACACACTCTCCCCTCTCGTAGCTATGCATCTCCATGGATAGATCTTGCTTATGCGTAGAATTTTTTTTTGTTTTCCATGCAACGTTACCCAACAATTAGAGTGTGCAGAAATGCGTCATCAGTATGACACCTGTTGTTTGCTGATGATTCTTTGATTCTAATGAAAGCAGATACTTTAAATGCAGCTTCCTTACAGCATGTTCTGGATACCTACTGTCAGTGTTCGGGACAATTGGTGAGCTTGTCGTAATCTAGTGTCTTTTTCAGTCCAAACATTCCTATTGTATCTAGGACTGAAATTTGCCAACAGCTAAACATTGACACTGAAGCTTTATCTGACAAGTATCTCGGGCTTCCAGCAATGGTGGGAGCAGATAGAAGTGAGTGTTTCATACACTTTTGTGAAGAATTAAAGAAAGGCTAAGAGGGTGAATGGATAAACAATTGTCCACTGGTGGCAAGGAAATTCTTACTAAATTTGTAGCCCAAGCAATCCCGTTTTTGCCATGTTAGCTTTTAGTATACCTAAAGTTATTTGCAAAGAGATCACTAGTTTGATTGCTTAGTTTTGGTGGGGGGATGAGGAGGAACACAAAAGGATGCATTGCTACACTCAGTGGAAACTGTGCTATCAAAAAAAAATGAAGGTGGGATGGGCTTTAGGGACCTCCACTCTTCCAATTTGGCAATGCTCTCGAAACAATGTTCGCGACTTATAATGAACCCAGATCCTCTTTGTGCCTGAGTTTTGAAAGCATGATATTATCCAAATGTAAGTTTACTCCAAACAGCGCTGAAGAATGGAGCATCCTTTACATGGCAAAGTATTATGAAGGGGCTAGAAACCTTTAAGCTGAGATATATTTGGCGCATCAGAATTGGAGAGAATATGAATATATGGAGTGACCCTTGGGTGCCAGCCAACCCGGATAGGAAGGTTATCTCAAACCGAGGTCAAACTATTCTCTCGGTTGTCAGTGATCTCATCGACCCTCATATGGGAGCATGGGATGAGCCCCTGATCATTCTATTTTTAACCATGTCTACATCAGAAGGATCATGCAAATCCCAATTAATCACAATGCATTTGATGATTTTATTGCCTGGAACCTAGATCAGAGGGGTGTTTTTTTAGTTCGTTTGGTGTACCGATTACAATGGATTCAATCTTTTTGGGTGCATGCAAATGTATTGGCACGCCCAGCTGGATCAAACTAATCAAAAGTATGGCCTACACTGTGGAAATTGCAGGTTCCATGTAAGATTCAGATTTTTTTGTTGGCATGCACTTCATAGAATTACCCCCCTAAGATACATACTCACTAATAGACGTGTGGGTACCAATGGCTCATGTCTGATTTGTCACCAAGGCGCGGAAGATGTACGCCATCTGCTTTTTTACTGTACACATGCCAAGGAACTGTGGATCCAGCTGGGTATACTGGACATTGTTGAAGAAGTGAAGTTAATTGATTCGCTCTGGTTCAATCATACTCGAATACCTGATCCCTATAAAGCCTAATTTGGATGTCAAATAGCTGATAGCAGTTGGGGCTTGGTACTTATGGTGGGTGCATCGTGAGCTCACCCATGATGGATCACCGCCACCTCCCTCGAGAAGGCCTATTTCGGTCCTGGCAATTGCAAACAATTTTCATCAAGCTAACTTAAAAATTCATGGTGTACAGGAACATAATAAATGGAGTAAGCCAGAACCCAAGTTTGTGAAGCTAAACGTGGATGCCTCGTTCCATATGGATGAAGGTGCAAGAGCCACTGTAGCTGTTCTTAGAGACGGTAAGGGTAATTTTTTGGCGGCACAATGTTTATTTATACCTTATGCAGCAGATGTGGTGACAACGGAGGCTATGCCTATGCGTGATAGACTAATCTTTGCAAACTCTCTGGGGTTCCCTCGAGTGGAAGTTGAGTCTGACTCCTTGACAACGATTGATTACTGTACTGGACAGACAAGATGGTGGGACGCCGCGGCGGTGATCTTTGCGGAATGTGTGGACGTGTCTTCGTCAATCGGGAAGGTCAAATTTAAACATTGTTATCGTTCTTCTCATCAAGCGGCGCATGTGCTAGTTAATCAGGGTTTTCGTAATAAGATTTCTAGTAGTTGGACGGTGGAGCCTCCGAACTGCCTAGTTCACAACCTTGTGGACGATGTGATCCCTATTTAATTTTTAATAAAGCTAGTCATGATGGCTTTCCTAAAAAAAGTACTTCCTCCGTCTCCAAATAGGATATATAGCTTTTTCTCATATCAAACCATGCCAAGTTTGACCAAATTTGCACGGAAAAGCACCATCGACTACAATACTAAATGGATACAATATAAAATATATTTTATTATATATTTAATGATAGTAATTTGTTTTTATAGTTGTTGATAGTTTTTTCTATAAACTTGATCAAACGTTACACCGTTCGACTTGAGACAAAATTTATAGACCTTCTGCAGATGGAGTGGAATAGGGACATGTAACACCCCGGATATGACTTTCCCAATTTGTACTCCAACTCTTGCCGTTTCCGACGTTAAGTTATTTTATTTTCTCGGGTTCGGGTTTTTGTCTCCGTGTGTTGTTATCATTGTCATGCATCTCATATCATGTCATCATGTGCATTGCATTTGCATACATGTTCATCTCATGCATTCGAGCATTTTCCCCGTTGTCCGTTTTGCATTCCGGCGTTTCGTTCTCCTCCGGTGGTCATTTCTACCTTTCTTTCGTGTGTGGGGATTAAACATTTCCGGATTGGACTGAGACTTGCCAAGCGGCCTTGGTTTACTACCGGTAGACCGCCTATCAAGTTTCGTACCATTTGACTTCGTTTGATACTCCAACGGTTAACCGAGGGACCGAAAAGGCCTCGTGTGTGTTGCAGCCCAACACCCCTCCAATTTGGCCCAAAACCCATCTAAACCTGCTCCATCATCTAGAGCGTTCGATCACGATCGTGTGGCCGAAAACCGCACCTCATTTGGACTCTCCTAGCTCCCTCTATGCCTATATATAGGTCCTCCTCGAAAATCCGGATCCTCCCCCGTCCTAACCCTAAATTTCGGATCTCCGCCGCCGCCGGACACGTCCGGACGGAGCTGGACGCGTCCGGATCCGCCACCGCCAACCGCCGCCTGCCACGTGGCGCGCCGCCACCCGCCGCCGCCGAGGCCCGCGCGGCCCAGCGCCAGCCCCCGTGGCCCGGGTCTCCTCCGTCGCCGCCCGACCCTTCTCCTTCCTCCCGTGCCGCTCGCCGGCTCCCCGCCGCCACCGCGCCGGTGCCGCGCCTCCGCAGCTCTGCCGCCTCGCCATCACCGCCCGAAGCCGCCACGCCACCTCGACGCCGGCGCTCGCCGCCCCGGCCACCGTCGCCCGTCCTCGCCGCTGCTGCCGCAGGGGAAGGCCGGCGACCCCTCCGTCGAACTCCTCCCTCTCCACCGACGAGCTCGTTCCCCTCCGGCGAACTCCGGCGCCGATCTACTACAGTGCCCCGACCGTGCCTCGTTTTCCATGCAAACCCTAGATCTAAGAGAGGTTGATTTTTTTCCCTAAGTCCCCGGAATTTCCTAGTCCAAGTGCCCATGTTCATAGCATCGTATCTCCTCATCCGTAGCTCCGATTTTGGCATATAGCATATCAAAATGTTCATCTGAGAGAGTACATCATTTCATTCCATTGTATCATTTTCATTTGAGTTCATCTTGATGCCCGAAATGCTGTTAGAAGAGGGCTACTTGAGATAATTGTCAGATCTGCTGCTCCATTTAGCTTTTTGTCATTTTTGCCATGATTATTGTGTGCATGATATGCCCTGATGTTCTACATATGTTTTGTTAAGGGTTTTATCATCTTTCTAGAGGTGCAACCCATATATTTTTGTGATGTATGTGGTGACTAGCACGAGCTTGCAAAGTGGTGCACTTGGTAATTCTGTTTTCAGGGACTTAGCATTTTCACTAAGTCCTTGATCTGTTTATTCATGTTGCCATATGTTCTTGTTGTTTCTTAGTGATCCGTGCCTCTTTTGAGGATGATCAGTAAGGATGTTTTGTTAATCTTGTAGTGCTCTATCCATCCATGTCTTTGTTTGCAATTATGGAGCACCCTAGCTTGAGTCAATCGAGCTCTACTTTTACTACTTTGTGAATCTGGGCAGATTGTCAACTTGTTTGCAATTTTGCCGATGATGTTGTAGTTGATCTGTGCATGCTATGCTATTGTTCTTGCCATGTCTAGCTTGCATTTTGTGTGTTCTTGATAGATGTATGCTTAGATTGTCATGTCTTGCTCCGTAGTGAGTGCATCGAGCTCGTAAACATGCCTACTTGATATCTGTTTTCAGCATGCTCCAGTTTTCACTAAGTCTGTTATCTGATTATGTTTTTGCCATGTTCACATGCTTGCAATTGTATTTTCTGATCCCTTTTGGCTCAAGGTCACTAAGGGACTTTTGTTAAGACCTTTGAGTAGCTCCATGCCATGCTTTACTTTGCCATGTTCAGGTCCTGTAGCATGTAGTTTTATTGCTCCGAAGAGTGCTACCTGATCTGAAATTCCAGACAAGTGTTAATTTCACTAAGTCTGAGATCTGTTTGCCATATGCATTTTTGCCATGCTTGTTTGAACCTGTTAATGGATAATTTGGCCGTAGCTCAGTGCTACACTTTTGTTAAGCATCTTGAATGCATCCCTGCCATGTATTTTGTTGTCATGTTTGGGTGTTGTAGCATGTTCATCTCATTGCATTTAGATGACTACTTGTTGTAAATCGCAGACCGGTGTCGTATTTGTTTTGCTCGCCATTTCCAAACCGTAACTCCGATTCCAGCGTTCTTTATATCGTTTTCAAGCGATTTCATCTCATCTTTCCAGTGGCACACTTGGATTCCCAAGTCAAGGCCAGATTCATGCATTCCTTGTCAATTCTTGCATATGCATCCCGCATCGCATCCCGCATAGCATACCACCCTTGCATCATATTGTTTGATCCTTACACGTGGTTGATTGTGTCCTTGTTGCTTGTTTGTCTTGTTTGGGTAGAGCCGGGAGACGAGTTCGCTAACGAGGAGCCCATTGAGTTTGCTTTCGAGGATCCAGTCAACTCTGACAACTTTGCAGGCAAGATGATCATACCTCGAAATCACTACTATCTTTGCTATGCTAGATTGCTCGCTCTTTTGCTATGCCAATGCTACGATGCCTACCATTTGCTTTCAAGCCTCCCAAATTTCCATGTCAAACCTCTAACCCACCATGTCCTAGCAAACCGTTGTTTGGCTATGTTACCGCTTTGCTCAGCCCCTCTTATAGCGTTGCTAGTTGCAGGTGAAGATTGGAGGATGTTCCTTGTTGGAACATTTATTTACTTGTTGGGATATCATTATATTATTTTGTTATCTTAATGCATCTATACACTTGGTAAAGGGTGGAAGGCTCGGCCTCTCGCCTAGTGTTTTGTTCCACTCTTGCCGCCCTAGTTTTCCGTCATATCGGTGTTATGTTCCCGGATTTTGCGTTCCTTACGCGGTTGGGTTATAATGGGAACCCCTTGATAGTTCGCCTTGATTAAAGATTTTCCAGCAATGCCCATCCTTGGTTTTACCATTTGCCACCTAGCCCCTTTTTCCCTTGGGTTTCCGGAGCCCGAGGGTCATCTTATTTTAACCCCCCCCCCCCGGGCCAGTGCTCCTCTGAGTGTTGGTCCGAACCAGGCAGCCTGCGGGGCCACCTCGGGGAAACTCGAGGGTTGGTTTTACTCGTAGCTTGAGCTATCTGAGTGTGCCCTGAGAACGAGATATGTGCAGCTCCTATCGGGATTTGTCGGCACATTCGGGTGGTGTTGCTGGTCTTGTTTTAACCTATCGAAGTGTCTTGAAGAACCGAGATACCGAGTCTGATTGGAACGTCTTGGGAGGAGGTCTATTCCTTCGTTGATCGTGAGAGCTTGTCATGGGCTAAGTTGGGACTCCCCTGCAGGGATTTGAACTTTCGAAAGCCGTGCCCGCGGTTATGGGCAAATGGGAATTTGTTAATGTCCGGTTGTAGATAACTTGAACCTTAACTTAATTAAAATGAATCAACTGAGTGTGTTACCGTGATGGCCTCTTCTGGCGGAGTCCGGGAAGTGGACACGGTGTTGGAGTAATGCTTGCGCAGGTTGTTCTCTAATTTCTCGCTCGCGCTTTGCCTCCTCTTCTCGCTCTTTTTTGCGAACAGGTTAGCCACCATTTATGCTAGTCGCTTGCTGCAGCCCCACTTACTTTTACCTTGCCTTACCTATAAGCTTAAATAGTCTTGATCGCGAGGGTGCGAGATTGCTGAGTCCCTGTGGCTCACAGATTACTATTACACCAGATGCAGGGCCTAATGATTCCGCTCCAGGTGACGCGCTCAAGCTCAAGTGGGAGTTCGACGAGGACTCTCAACGTTATTATATTTCCTTTCCTGATGATCAGTAGTGGTGCCCAGTTGGGGGTGATCGGGACCGTGTCGCATGTTGGGTTATCTTTTATTTTGGCGCCGTAGTCGGGCCATAAGAGTTTGGATGTTGTAATGTTATTTATGTACCTTGATTGACGTGGCGAGTGTAAGTCAACTATGTTATCTCTCTTTTATTATTATATTACATGGGATGTGTAAAGATTACCTTACTTGCGACATATGCCTTCAATGCGATTATGTCTCTAAGTCGTGTCTCGACACGTGGGAAATATAGTCGCATCAAGGATGTTACAGGACATTAGGCAAGCGACCAATGAACCGTCAACCATTGGGCCGACTCCATATCCCCGAACAAAGCAGAGGGGGCGGCGAGTACAGGTGCCTGCTAGAGTGGTCTCGCCCATTACCATCCTTAAAAAACTGATAATTTTGAAATAAAATGTTCACTAAATGATAAAATGTTTGTGGATTCAAAAAATGTTTGCGATTCTGCAAAAAAATGTTTGCTTATTCAAAAAGTGTTTGAAATTTTGAAAAAAATGTTGGTGAAACAATAAATGTTCGTGATTTTTTAAAAAGTTTTTTTATTAAAAAATGTTAATGTAATTGCACAAATTTTGGCCAACTCATAAAATATTCATGAATGAAAAAATATCCTAAAATTCAAAAAATATCATGACTTACAAAATAGTTTATTCATTCATAAAATGTTCATTAATTCAAAAATGGTCGTGCATTCCAAAATATGTTTGTTAAACCAAAAAAATGTTCATGAATTTCAAAATTTGTTCCACTAATTTCCAAAAATGTCCGTTGATTCTAGAAATGTTCGCCGATTCAAGAAAATTATATGAAAAAATGTTTGCAAATAGTATAAAATGTTCATGAATTTAAAAAATGTTTCAAAATTTATAAAAGTGTTCACGAAGTTGAAAAATGTTCACGAGTTTATTATTTTTTCATGATTTCACGAAATGTAGAGTGATAGTATATCTCAGTGATGCAGCAAAATGTGGTCGTTGCCATTGAAGATTATGAATTATTTTCCCCGTTGCAACGCACCAGCCCTTTTGCTAGTTTGTATTATATTATATTTGGCGAACTATCCATCTAGCCGACACGTAGACCTTTTAAATCAGAAAGAGTCCATGAAAAAAATAAACAGAAAGAGGGAAATATGGGACATGGAACCAGAAGACACAGGAAAAACGAACCACAGTCAGTGAGGCAGACAAAAGGTATGAATGCGAGCTTCCATGGAACCAGAGGCCCAGAAACGAAGAGAGCAAAGCCAACCCGAGCCGGTGCGAAAGTGTGCTGCCTACTGCCGGGGACATACCTAACAGATCCAGCACGTCCACCGTGAGTCGGTTCCGATCGGCTGTTTCCACGGAAATAGTATGGTAGGCGATGGATTTCCCGGCAGAGAAAAAGGAAGGAACGAAGCCAAGCCAGCCCTCCGCCTCCGCCGGGGACACGACGCGGCCCCGCTCCTCCTTCCACCCCCCGTCCTATAAAGCTGCGAGAGTCTCGGCGCGGTCCTCCTCCCCACACCGTCCGAAAATAAGCAAGGCAATGGCCGGCGAGCATCAGCAGAGCCAGGGCGCGGCCAAGGCCCTGTCCAAGGGCTCGCCGTCGCCGTCGTTCCGCCTGCGCAACGGCAGCCTGAACGCGGTGCGGCTGCGGCGCGTCTTCGACATGTTCGACCGCAACGGCGACGGCGAGATCACGGTGGACGAGCTGGCGCAGGCGCTGGACGCGCTCGGGCTGGAGGCGGACCGCGCCAGCCTGGCCGCCACCGTCGGTGCGCACGTGCCGCCCGGCGCCTCCGGGCTCCGCTTCGAGGACTTCGAGGGCCTCCACCGCGCGCTCGGCGACGCGCTCTTCGGCGCCCTCGCCGACGACGCCGAGGAGGGCGGCGCCGGCGGGCAGGACGAGGAGGAGATGCGGGAGGCCTTCAAGGTGTTCGACGTCGACGGCGACGGCTTCATCTCGGCGTCGGAGCTGCAGGAGGTGCTCAAGAAGCTGGGCATGCCCGAGGCCAGCAGCCTGGCCAACGTCCGGGAGATGATCTGCAACGTCGACCGCGACAGCGACGGCCGCGTCGACTTCGGCGAGTTCAAGATCATGATGCAAGGGATCAACGTCTGATCTGACGCACGATCGATCGGCTTTTACGATTACACACAAGCGATGCATGCATCGGCCCGCCGTTTATGCAGTAAGCTCGATGATGAAGAACAGCCCTTTCTTTCTTTATGTTCGTCCACGATATGCTCAGATGCAATGCAACCTCTGAAGCTCCAAGAAAATGGAGAAGATAAGAGATTGCAAGATTAATTAATAGGTTTCATACATACGATCCCCAAAGGTTCAGATTACAAGGCCGTTGAGCATTATTTTTTGTGTGTCTAATCATGTGGTGTTGTAAACTTTTCATGAACTTTTTTTAACATATAGTATAATCATATACGCATGTACACTCACCCTATGGACGTACGTACACACATCCTATTTCTAAGAGCACCTTACCCGGCCGACACAATATCTTAGATTGACAAAGTCGACACAAACGCCTCTTAGTTGACAGAAACGTCTCCTCTAAACAAACATTGTCGAAAAAATTAAAATAACATTTTTGCTAAAGCACATCTAGATGTGCATAAGTATTGCATATCTAAGTCCTATGTCATTGATCTTGCGTTGAGATTCGTGTGGATATTTTTTTTTCTTTTTTCTTTTCCTCTTTATACTTGATTCACTCACTCAGATGTGCAATAACTAGAGCACATCTAGATGTGCCCTAGACACACCCTTAAAATAAATTCAAAAAAATGTGTGCACAAGTGCCAAGTTTAGGATTGGGTGGGCTGGTTTAACCCCAAGAAACCTAACCATTTGGCTACGCTCCGGTCGCCGACGATAGAAGATATTTCAGAAAATTAGCAAAATAGGACTTGGTTCTTACATAGCCCGATCACTAGCACGAGCCCTTCCCCACTTCCTTCATCGTAGGAATCGGCCTAACATTGTATCACGTAGTTAGAAAAAGGACATGCTAAGGTCCAGCTATACCAACGCCTTGAAGAAGAAGTCGTCATGGTAAAAGCCTTATGTAGATAAAAAATATTGGAGTCGAACCATTTTTTAGACTAAATTACGCCATGTTCGGAACAACGGTGAAGAAAACACCACAACGACAACGGGGAACATGAACACACATACAGCGATATATCGCATCATATAGACACCAAGGAGAGAAAATGAGACCATAGCCTGGTCACTACCGCAAAATGGTTGAGGAACCTCACCCAATTCCACTGTTGACACTAGCGGAGCAACCCAAGATATAATTGGTGGTTTTGCTATTCTTTGCAGCCTATTCAAAAGCTGAGAGTTACCCTTGTGCTTATTTTGAGTTCAAATGATTTCATAGGCTCGCATGTGTTTTAATTAAGATTTTAACAATCATATTTTGGCTAATATTGATGAAAAATAGATTTGACTAACCATCGACGCAAATCCTAGGATTTCACCATACTAACAAAAAAAATGGCACTGTTGGTTATTCACTATAAGAGCCCCAATTGGTGCCGAGCATTTCTATCTCATCACATGCCATATTCCAACCAAGCTTTACCCCTTTCCCACTAATTGCTCGACGGAAATATACCCAGTTCTTACACACCAAAAGCTCAAGGAAGATGGAAAGGAGCGATAGTGAGTTGTGACACTAGTAGGAAACCCACTGATATGCATTCACTCTCAAAACACATCGATACCATATAGCATCGAGAGGTAAGATCTTCTTCCAGCCATGATTGTTGATTATGCCCACACAACATGAGTCAAAAGTCATTGCATCCAAGATGATGTGCTAGACGGAGGGAGCGATGAGATCATGGAATTACGCCATCCCGACTTTGAACAAAATATGCTTGAATGAGAACAATCGACTTACCTTTGGTCCATACCCGGTTAAAAACGTTTGATGCACCAATGAAAGCTCATTTGATTACACACATATCCCCTCCAGGGATTATAGGGCATTACCATGTTTGGCATACTATCATTTGACTTGCCCAATATCTTAACATGCACAAAGGTCAAAATTACATGGTGACCAAATATTGGTATATGGACAGATCAACAACTAGGAACTTAAGCACTCTTGTTCCTCATGACAACTGGATCAACTAGATTAACTCAGGTACTCTTGCCCCCTTCAATCTTACCCGATGTGGCCTCTTGTTCCAGCATGTGAAAGTATAAGAGGTGTCGAGAGGGAACACATTGATATGGTTGTATACCAAATCGAACGATAAAAGCTAGAGGAAGGAGATAGATTCAAGATGGTGGTCTCAGAAGCTTATTCATGTCGTTAATTACCTTAAGGCTTGAGGTTTAATGATTGTTGTCAATTTTCAACAGAAAAGTGCATTGCCAGGGTGACGGTCGAGATCCGATCTACGTCCCCCAGCATAATGCATGGATTAGCATTTGTGGTTCGAAGGACGGGTCGAAGCCTCGAAGGAGTCGCGTAGATGATTCTATCTATGCTTTGGTCTGTCTATGCCAGAAGGGAGGGGCCTTGCATCTACATTCCGTGTTTTTCATATATTGCGGTTTCTTCAACGAAAAAACCAATGAAGTTGTCTTGTCCAAAATCCACATGATAGCTCCTTTAAAGGAAAGACTTTGACTAGCACGATGATGTCGAGCGTCCTTCACACGACGCCATGATTTGTGAACACGGATTTCAAAGAGGAAAAAAACCCAGAGTTGGATGCAAGGAAGAAGCAAGTGGAGCACCATGACAATCAACCTGTTAGCATACACCTGGTACAATCATCAATAGATAGTAACATAAAGTAGTAACATGTCCATGTTACTATTCTATGTTACTACCTCTATAGTGAGGAGTAACATATGTGTGGTAAGATGCAACACTTTATTTATTAGGCTATAGACTCATCTTGCTTTGACATGTGTGATGTTATTCATACTAATAGTAACTAGCTATGTTATCACATGCTTTTTTTTTCATTTATTGTTTGCCACATTATCTATTTTATCTAGATATTTGTGTGCGGTGTGCCGACACTGACGCCACGGACGTTTTACCCAATTTCTCTTCCTCTAATGATAATTCCGGGGTCTTTTTTACCATAAAAAAGAAGACACAGAGGACAATTCGTCTCATCGCCTGGGCCCGAGAATGGCCAGGCATTCCGTTGGAAAGTCAATCCCGTCTCGCACGGCACGACTGCGACCGAGGGCGACGGGACGGAGATCCGACGGCCCCATCCCAAAATAGAACGATCCGACGGCCCAGATCCCCCCCATCCTGTCCCCCGCCTCATAAACCACCTTCTTCCCCCCTTCCATGAGAGAGAGGGAGAGGGAAGGCGAAATCGAGACGCGAAATCCCAAACCCAAACCCTCGGCGACGTCGCCCGCGAGCGAATGGGGGCGGCGGAGGCGCCGACCCTGGCCGGGGCCGGGGGCGAGCTGCTGGAGCGGAGGGTGATGGCGGCGGTCAAGGCGTCGGAGGCGCGCGGGGACCCGCCGCTGCTGCGGGCGGTGGAGATCTCGCGCCTCGTCGCCGGGGAGCCGGGGGCCGGGGTCCCCAGCGCGGACCTCGCCGGGATCCTCGTCTCCAACCTCTGCTTCGCGCACAACTCGCCCTCGCTCTGGAAGCTGCTCGACCAGGCCATGTCGTCCCGCCTCCTCTGCCCGCTCCACGTCCTCGCGCTCCTCACCGCCAGGTCCGTGCCAGTGCCCGCCCGTTTTACCTGCCCTTTTGAAGGATATGCGAGAGTGACTCTCTGGCGGTGGTTTTTGCAGGGTTCTGCCGCAGCGTCGGGCGCAGCCGGAGGCGTACCGGCTGTACCTGGAGCTGCTGAAGGGCAACGTCACGTCTTCCTCGCTGTCTCTCCTGGCCGGGCCTAATCGTGACAAGTAAGGGTTCAGCTATGCAATGTTTGAACGGGAAGCCCGGTTCAGATTTCTGCTATCAGTGATCTGTATGTATGCTGCTTGCTAGTTGCTGCTCAGTTGCTCATACATGGTTACTTTGGCTCCCAGGATAACGAAATCCATCGACGCTGCTCTGCAACTGTCTAAAACCTACGGGGTTGCTGGAACGGACTTTGGGCATGTTGTCATCCTGTTTGTGTTGATTGTGATCACCAAACTGATCGACTCCGTGCTGGAGGATTGCGGTATTTCATCTGGAACGACTCTGGAGCAGGAGAGTGTATATCCCAATGAAGGGCCACAGCCCATGGACATGGATGTCAAGGGGGTCTCCGCTGTGAAGCAAAATGAGCAGCGTGAACAGCTACGTCGAAAGAACACCGTCATGGCTTTGGAAGTGTTGCATATGATGGCCGCTGATAGGAAGATTCAAGCATTTCTGCGCTTGATATGCCTTAACATGTATGTCTTGAACAAACTTATTAACATGTCAACTTTGTAGATATTCATACCCATGGGCATTCAGTTTTGCCTGCAGCCAATCATCATATTTTGACACCTGTTACCTTGTTGGGTTACCATGTGAGGATAAGGGGATGATTAGGTCTTCTTTTACAATCAAATATAACAAACAGAGTAGGCACAAGTATTATAATTAACCATAGTAATTATGTCAAGGTAAAGCTGCATTTCTGTAGGTTGTTCCGACTCCTTTTCCACTTTGCACAGATAGTGACTACTCAAATGTTAACTTACTGCTCCATTAGCTATTCCTTTTTTATTTCCAATTTGTGAACATGCTCTAAAGAACTAGCCATGGGCAGGGGTGCGTGGACGTTAGCTATCCACGTGCCAGAGCTATGACTAGGTTTCGAGATCTTATGGGTTGCAACTCTAGCCTACCCCAACTTGTTTGGGACTGAAAGGCTTTGTTGCTGTCGTTTCTGTAAACATGCTCCATTATTATGTGTTAAGAATGTAAGACTTTTCTTATATATAAATTCACATCACCTTGCCTAACAACTACACCAAAAAACAACTTGTCAGTCAATTTATTCTTTGGTGTAGCTAAGAATCAACATTACAATTGGCTAGTTTGTGCTAATTAGACAATTTTCTAGGTTAGGCCTGACAAATTCAGTGCTCTGAGCCAGAGGCTGACACTGATTGAAGCTCACAAGATGGCACTCGAGAGATTATTGCCTACTAGTCATAAAATTGATGATCTGGTGATGTATATCTGGAGAGTGAGCAATCTAGATTACCAACCAAACAACAAACGGCTTGTGGGTGTTCTTGGTAACTTGAGATCCAGCAATTCCATGCTGGGCCAACTTACAGGAGCTGGGAGAGCTGCCTGTTGGATTATATTTGATATTTACATGGAGAATGCAATGGATGGGAGGCATCTAGGCGGTATATCTGCTATCGAGATTATAAAAGGTACTCCCACACGATCAGCTTATATTGACTTGAATTATTTCACCTTTTTATGGCCCTGTTTGGTTCGGCTGTGGATTTCTAAAAGCAGCTGCGAAAAATCTGCTGTGAAAAAACAGCTGTGGAAAATCTGATGTGAAAAAAATGTAGTCATTTGGCAAACCAGCCGATACAGCTTTTTCAGATTTTGGCCCGCAGCGAAATCAGATTTTGGAAAGCACGTCCTGGGCTGCTTCAGCTTTTGGTTTAGATTTTGGCAGCGGATTTCTGGAATCGGATTCTGCTGGGTTCGCCCTTTGGTTCAGATTCTGGTGCGCGGCAACGGAATCCGTCGATAAAAGCTGAACCAAACAGGGCCTATCTGTGTTAGACTGTTAGTGTCTGAAGATCTTTTTACATATCTGCGCTGTCGTCTTTATATAGTAACCGACAGTGTGAATTTTGATCATAATGTTTAGATCTTCCAATTTTATTATAGGTGTGGCATGGTTTTCATTGACTAATACCATATTTGCCTTGATTCAGAAATGTCCAAGACAGCCCAAGCAATTAATGAGGCAAGTTGGCAGGAAACTTTTAAAGCTCTTTGGATTTCTGCCCTTCGTCTTGTACAACGGGTAATAAACATTTCCTTTGATGTATTATCATGGGTGAAATCATATCACTTAGTTCTTTGTGGCCTCACACGCTAATGTCGTTGCTAGGCTAGAGAACCTCTAGAGGGTCCAATTCCTCATCTAGACACAAGATTATGCATGCTATTAGCTCTTATTCCACTAGCGATTGCTGCAATTCTCAAGGAAGAAACTGATGCATGTGGAGCTGAAGGAAACAAAAGTCTGCCCCGAAGACTAGGACTTGTATCTTCTCTTCAGGATTTGGTGCAATATTCAGGACTTCTTGTACCACCTTCATCGTTGGTGAATGTGGCCAATGCTGCGGCTTCAAAAGCTGCAATATTTAGGGCCAACTGTAAGGTTGGTGGCAACCCTGGCATGATTGGCCAGAGTGACTCTTCGACGAAAGCTGGTACCTGTACCTTTTCTTATTATGCTTGATGGTTGTTACAGTTCAATAATATTCACTGAGGTTACTATTTGTGACAACTTTTGTGTATATGCAATCTGTCTTGGCATTTCTGAAAAATGTTGCTTGTGAGTATTTGTGATTTTTCCTGTTAGGCATATTTTTCCTGTACTTCTTTTAACAATGTCATGTCCTTCTATTATAGTTCAATCTAAGTAGAGTATTATATTTGTGCTAGCAATTTGGTCATGTTTTGTAAACTAAACTGACTTCTGACTGCTTAGTGGATCCTGGTAGTATTCTGTTTTATTATTTAGTTGCTAGCTGTTCTTTGATTTTATATTTTCATACTGTTGCACTAATACTTTGAAAACATATTTATCTCTGGTTGTCTTAGCTTTTAACCCCCTACTACCTATATTTTTTCAGTTGGAAACATGCTACATCTTATAGTTGAAGCCTGTATTTCGAGGAATTTGATCGACACAACTGCTTACTTGTGGCCTGGTTATGTTGTACTACCGGGGCATTCGAAGGATACATCTTTACCCCAGGAATCACCATGGGTAAACTTCATGCAAGGAGCTCCACTATCTGATCCACTGAAAAATGCTCTCATTGCTACTCCTGCTTCAAGGTATATGGAGCTAAATCTGGAACCAAAATAGAACTTTTAGAGGCGAGCATTGAATTGAACAGTTTTTTCCCACTCCACCGAGTATTTTAAAGCAGTTTTCTTTCTGTATTGCATCTTTGACAAAGCGAAGTTAAAACACATTTCTTGAATATTATTCTACCAGCCATTAGTTTCTTTGTTCATTATACTTCTCAATTCACCCCAGCACTTCCCTGGTCCTACTTATCTGTATATCATGTTAGTTCTTTGATTTGTAGTTCTGTTTTGTCTATTCAGTGTTGCGGAACTGGATAAACTGTACCACATCGCATTGAATGGTTCAGAACAAGAAAAGTCAGCTGCAGCTAAAATTGTGTGCGGTGCATCACTTGTGCGTGGGTGGAATATTCAGGTAATTTACTTTTATTTATTGTTAAGAGTTTCCAACATGCTTACATTTTGCCAATTTGCCATGAAAAATTACAAGTTCATAATAACTAATCAAAATTCTTTAAGGTCTTATGAAAATATTTAGTGTTTTTTGACGAGTTGATCTCCACAACAGTATACGGAGTAATATTGAGTTGACTTGTCCATGCTTTCCAAATCCACTATTTACTTTATGCTGATTCTGGTAAAAATCATATCTTAGTATCAGTGATTGTTCATTAGCGTTAAGCAAAGAGTTCAGAAAATGGCCCCAAACTTCATGGCTCTAGTACATATTTCTTTGCTGTATTAGAAAAAGCAAGGCTAGCCTATATTTCTCAATATAGGACAAGTTTATGTTTTCAGCGTAGAAATATTCTGAACTGCACATTTTCTAATTTGCTACGTTGTTGAAGCTTTTTGTTACTTACTAGATACATCCGTTTGAGTGTCATCTAATTCCGGACGGGGGGAGTAGTTTTCTGGGTCTATTCTTGTGAGCACATGGAAATGGGTCTGAAAATTCTATCTGGCAACTTTTCCTTTAAAACATCTTATTTATATTCTACATGTTTTCTTCAGGAACATGTTGTCCGCATGGTGGTCAAGTTATTGTCGCCTCCTTTGCCCTCAGATTCTTCATTACAGGGGAGCATGAGCCACTACCTTAGTCAGAAGTCTACCTTAAATGCAATCTTACTTGGTGTCTCATATGTCGATGCTGTCCACATCTTTTCTTTATATGGAATGGTAAGCAATGCACTGTCTGCTTGACTGTAATATTCTTGCAACAATCCATTGTTAACATATGAAATTGGTGGCGGAGTCTGTATTTTCTGTCCAGAGCGCATCATAAAAATATGTTCTTTTTTTGTTTGTCTTGAAAGTAGAAAAAGAAGCGAGTTCATCAGTAGTCAGAAGGGCAATTTGCTGGTGCCCAGGGGAACTGGCATCTCCATTTGCTAAAGCCTAACTACATTGTTTAGCAAATTCCAAAAGCTTGAACAATGCCTCAGTGTCACATTTTGTCACTGATATAAAAAAGAAGACAAGTTTACCATTATAGTGCATGTGGATATAAATTAATGTCCGCATGCAATATCTTGGTTCCTGTTCTTGTGTCATTTTCAAAGTTGGCACCTCATATGCTTATCAGCCCTTCTTTAAGATGCATTGATGGCAAATCCATGTTCTTACCACTTTTCTGGCATATCTGTTCTAAGACTTGATGGCTGCAGTTGCTCTGTAGGTTTTGAGATGCACCACATAAATTTGTGTGCCTCTGGATTAGTTTCTTGATGTATATTGTTATGGCCATACCCCACTATGTACTAAAGCTTTAATATTGGTACGCTACTGTCTGCACTGTGATAACCCATAATGCTGCATTCTACTCCCTCCATAAAGAAATATAAGAGTGTTTAGATCACTAAAGTAGTGATCTAAACGCTCTTATATTTCTTTACTGAGGGAGTATCAAATAGATAGATAGCTACTTTTTCACTTTTCATGTGCTCTAGAATAATGTTGTCTGCAGTCTATATGTTTGTGCTGTTTGTTAGTTCACAATATAATAACCTTTTGTCATACAGGTTCCAGATGTTGCCGCAGCTTTAATGCCACTCTGTGAAGCTTTTGGGTCAATGCCACCCCCATCTAACCACAGGTCTACCATTGTTGATGAAACGTCGGTTTACTCGGTCTTCTCTTGTGCATTTCTTTGTCTTCTCCGGTTGTGGAAATTTTACAAACCCCCTCAAGAGTATTGTCTTGCTGGCCGTGGAGGCTCGGTAAGGTTGGAACTTACCCTGGACTATTTGGTGTTAATGCACAATAGCCGTATTGAGTTCCCAAATTCATCTGCTACTAGTACTAACTCTGGCAGCAGTACGGGCTCGTTCGATGAGGTCCCAACCCAACCAATTTATATTGACTCCTTCCCCAAGCTAAGGGCTTGGTACATTCAGAATCAAGCTTGCATAGCCTCTACTCTTTCTGGACTTGGCAATACAAATCCTGTCCATCAAGTTGCAAACAAAATTTTGAGTATGATTTGCCGGAAAATTACTAAAAGCGGGGTAGTATCTGGTAATCTTTCATCTGCTTCCAGTAGCAGTGTCAGTGGTTCCTCTCTAAGTACATCTGACGATTCTTACCAAAGGCCGACACTTCCAGCATGGGAATTTCTAGAAGCAGTTCCTTATGTTCTTGAAGCTGTTCTTACAGCTTGTTCTCACGGGAGGATTTCCAGCCGAGACATGACTACCAGTGAGCAACCTCCTTGCTTCCATTTTAATATATTATATTGATTTTCCAGTCCTATGGGGATATGTCTTAATCTCATTCATGTGTTAATGTGCCGTTGCATTGCAGGTTTAAGGGATCTAGTGGACTTCTTACCAGCTTCTCTTGCTGCAATTGTTAGCTACTTCTCAGCAGAAATTACACGAGGAATATGGAAAGCTGTGCCTATGAACGGAACTGAATGGCCCAGCCCTGGTGCTGCTCTTCACTCCATTGAAGATGAAGTAAAGGAAATCCTTGCATCTGCTGGTGTTCAGATTCACAGCTGCTATCCACGTACAACCTGCTTCCTATTCTTATGCATCAATTTAGTTGCATTAGTTCATACTATGTGTGATAACCTTCAGGTTTTCAGCACCATCATTGCAGAAAATTTGCCCCAATATCTTTATTGCTCTATGTGCTTATAGAAATTTTTCATTTTACTCTTGCAGGTGGTGTGCCGCCAATGCTTCCTTTACCAATGGCTGCACTTGTCAGCTTGACAATTACGTTTAAGCTGGATAGGAGTCTCGACTACATTCACGGGATCATTGGTCAGGCACTGGAGAACTGTGCAGGGGGTAGTTCCTGGCCAAGCATGCCCATCATAGGGGCCTTGTGGACACAGAAAGTGCGAAGGTGGCATGATTTTATTGTCCTCTCATGTATTCGGTCTCCGTTTGGCAGAGACAAAGATGCGGTAGCACAGCTCATCCAAGGTTGCTTCTCATCCTTTCTGCGCTCATCCCCATCCAGTGGGTCTGATATTACTGCAAGCCGTGGAGTTGGAGCTTTAATGGGAGAGTCAATCACAGGCCACCAAGGTCTTCATTTTCCCATGGCCCCTGGATTCATCTACCTGAGAACTTGTCGAACATTCCATGATACTTACTTTGTGAGCGAGATGATCCTCAGGCAAGTGATTGATTGTTCCCACAAACTTGCAAATGGATGGTCTTCCAATGGGCCTCCACATTTAAAATCAGGTCGACCGCCACTGTCTGGTGCTGCATCCATGGCTTCTCAGGTTGCCATGCTTGGTGCGGGGCTGCTGTGTGTTGCAGGGGGCCCTCTCCTGGTCCAGGTGCTATATGAGGAGACCTTGCCGACGCTACTGCTATCAGCTCAGGAACAGATGTTGGAAGACCCTGGACCAGTGGCCAGCACACTTCAAGGTTATGCCATGGCCAACATGCTTTTTTTCTGTGGGAGTCTACTCTGGGGCTCAGAAAAGACTTCTCCCATCATGAAACTGTCATTCCTCTCGAGAAGACCGCGAGTGGTGGGCACCCACATGGATTTCATCGCTGGTGTTCTGGATGGGCACATCCTGCTGGGGTGCGACCCAGGCACGTGGAAGGCGTATGTATCGTGCTTTGTATTCCTCGTGGTGAAGTTTGTCCCGACATGGCTACGGGACATAAAACTGGACACGCTGAAGAAGATTGCTGCGGGGCTTCGAAGTTGGCAGGAGCACGATCTTGCCCTATCACTACTCGAGCGAGGAGGACCAAAGGCAATCTCTGCTGTAGTTGAAACCTTGCTACAGTGATCTTGCCTTGTGTAATTTTTTGCCCCCAACCTAACTTGTAGGAGCCATTGCAGTCTCAAAGCCTGAATTCCGGCTGGTGAGCCATCAGGCCAGCAAATAGTCGTGTTCATCTGTGGAGTAGTGTCAGGTCATCTCGTATGGTCTCTTTGCTGGATGTTTTACTGAAGCATGTAAGTTCAAATTCTCAGAGCCGACGACAAGTATCCTGGGTAAAGTACCCCAGCTATAATAACATGTGTAATATAACATGGGGCACTGTACGTCTACAATTAATTAGCCCCTCCTTTTAGAAGAAAATTTGGCCCTCTTGGAGGCTTAGATTTCCAGTTTGCCTGCGAATTTTGGTAGGTCGGCTATGGAGGCTCTGAATCTTTGCGATATCATAGTGGTATGGAATCTCTGTTCAACAACATTGTACTCCCTCTGTCTGGAAAAACTTGTCCCTCAAATGGATGTATATCTAGCACAAAGTTAGTGCTAGATACATCCATTTGAGAGACAAGCCTGAGACAAGTTTTTTCGACAGAGGGAGTACTGTTTTAGGTTTTGACATCTGACTGTTTTCCCATTCTTATATGTTATCTCCTTATAATATGTTATTTACAACGTTAACGTAGTGTTATTCATGAGAATAATACTCTGAGTTCTCACTCGGAGAAAAAGAGTTGATGAATTTTGAGCACTGAATTTGGGGATGCAATCTATTTTCCAGTGTTGAATTATATAAATGTAACGAGACAGTTCTTCATGTAAGCCATGTGGCAAAAATGTTCGAATTTTGTATTACTTTTAAAATGTTCGAACCTGGTATTACTTTGCGTCGTCAACATAATCCTATATCGACGAGGATACCCACGAGTGGTTTGTGACTTTGTGAGCAAGTTTTAAGACCCCACGGAACGGATAGTCATTTTGCTAGCTTTCATAAGGAGCAAGAACCGCCAAATGTGTTTCTAACAAAAAAGAAGTGCCAAATGTGAATGCAACCACTTCCGTGAAAGCAATTTTGAAGAGAACAAAGGATTTTGGCATCAAGGAAGGCGATTTATTGGTGGAAGGGGGAAAAACAAAATCAAAGGTCTACCAAAAAAGTAGAAAAATCTTTACATATTGGAATAGAAAAATCTGAAACACACCGAGGAAAGAAATGGAGGGCATCCAGAGTTCCAGAGAGATGAGCAATTTCACGTCAGCAATGGACCGGCGGTGATGGGCGCTTTTACCATTGGCGATGAGCAATTTCAATTGTTTGTGATGAACAAATCCATAGTACCGGGGAGGGGGAGGGGCGCAAAGCATTTTGTACTCGTATCAATGATATGCTTTGTGAGAAGCAAGGAGCACTACGTCATAATTGAATGGACTATGCCACCAGCCCACCACCACCAAGAGACTTGGGAGTGCAACCCTCGGCCAATCTCCCACATCATCTTCGAGTCAGCAGCAGGCTCCCACAAGAATCCTTGACGACGCGCACATGCAGCAAGATCAGAGGGTATGGGGAATGGTCACGCAGTCAGGCCACCACGACGTGTACGTGAGTGAATCATCAATCTCTCCACGGTTGGACATCCATCGGCTTTCAGGTTTTGTGCCGTCTTCTGTCAGGCAAATAAGCTTAAGCTGGGGAAATTTTTGCATCTAACGAGCCGTGCTTGCAAGAACAAGACCCGGTCTAGACGTGATTTTCTTTTTCAAGAAAAGTAGCCGTGAAGATCATCGGTACAGTTTAGTGGGTGGTCCGCCTTGTTGAGCTTGGCATGGAGGTGGTGTAGTTGATCGACGTCGCAACGGGTTGCGCCGTGCTCCTCCTCCTTGTCGCGTGTTCCGGTAGAGCTTTGTGTTGATGACGTGTCGAGACTATGGTAGAACACACATGAATAGCGATGTGAACATTAGTAGGAGACACAAAATGTCGGGTACAACTTTTCTCTTCATTAAATATATCTCCAAATAGAATAAAATTGTATAATTATAATATTCCTATGAATATAGAAATTTGTGCTCAACTTATATGCGCAGGATTCCATGTCCTTTGGCTTGGAAAGGGAGCAAAGAGGAAGACCACACGGGGCCAGTTTCAACCTTCTTCGCTACGCTCCGGTCCACATTAATGAGCGAGCTTTGCAATAGCTATGGACAAAACCAAATATATTTACTCCGCGTATTATATTTGGGTCAGGTCAAATTTTATAAAGTTGGATCAAATTTATTTTAAAAAATATCAACAACTACAATACCAAGTATATAAACTATGAAACTACATTTCATAATGTATCTAACAATATTGATTTCGCATTGCGAATGTTGATTTTTTTTATAAGTTTGGTCAAAGCAGAGATATTTGTAACTTCGAATAAAACTTATATGCGGACTAAAAAGGACCGGAGGAAGTACTATGTTGATGTGACATGCAGTAATTACCCTCCCCCAAGTTGGAATCATTTTTTGCGACAAAGGGCACTCGTTATTGACTCATAATATCGCATCAAGCGGATAGACACAACAAGCACACACTTGGCCTCTGCACAACTAGGACGACACAACCAAGAAAGAAAGAATGAAAGAAAGAAAGAAAGAAAGAAAGAAAGAAAGAAAAGGACCCATAAGGGTCAGGCGAACAATCTACATAAGCAACACATCAACTACTACAACCGTCTTTGACAACACCCGAACGATGAGAAGGTTCCCCCAATAACGGTACCTCCAGCAAGGAAATGATGCATGAACACCCTCATTGCCGGATCGGACCACATAGGCCAGATCATGGGGTTTCACCCAGAAGAGAATGACCGAGTATTCCCCCATCAGTGCTTTCAACAAGGGAGTGTAAACCACCACTGCCAGGTACAAGCAATGAACGCCAGACCTAGGGTTTCACACAGGAACTCGAGACCTGGTATTCACCACCATAGACGAAGTCCTCTGTGTTGCTGCCACCAACTTGCCAGTGAAAAAGTCATGCTGCAATGTCCCCATCAACATCGGAATTGCGGATCAAAGTGAACACCACATATCGGGAATTTGCTGAGATGGCAAATCTGACCATGCAAACAATGACCGCGCATGCTAGCACCTGGCATCGATGTGGGGAACACCACGATCACTGAAGCACGGTAGATATCTAGTGAAGAATGGCCGCTGTCGGTGTCAAAACCGGCGGATCTTGGGTAGGGGGTCCCAAACTGTGCGTCTAGGCCGGATGGTAACAGGAGGCAAGGGACACGAAGTTTTACCCAGGTTCGGGCCCTCTCGATGGAGGTAAAACCCTACGTCCTGCTTGATTAATATTGATGATATGGGTAGTACAAGAGTAGATCTACCACGAGATCGGAGAGGCTAAACCCTAGAAGCTAGCCTATGGTATGATTGCTGTTGTGTATGTTGTCCTACGGACTAAAACCCTCCGGTTTATATAGACACCGGAGAGGGCTAGGGTTACACAAAGTCGGTTACAATGGTAGGAGATCTACATATCCGTATCGCCAAGTTTGCCTTCCACGCCAAGGAAAGTCCCTTCCGGACACGGGATAGAGTCTTCAATCTTGTATCTTCATAGTCCAGGAGTCCGGCTGAAGGTATAGTCCGGCTATCCGGATACCCCCTAATCCAGGACTCCTTCAGTAGCCCCCGAACCAGGCTTCAATGACGATGAGTCCGGCGCACAGATTGTCTTCGGCATTGCAAGGCGGGTTCTCCTCCAAATTCCGTGTACCTGTTGAATAAAGTCTGGTTTCTTGTAGATGTTGCGCTCCTTGGCTTCTACACCCAATAATGGCCGCTTCCCACGTGTCAAACGAATATGAAAAGTCTGAGTGTTTTTACATTCACACCCCTAGCCGCGTAAATGAGCTGACCTATTTAAGGGGACGAGGATTTAGATCCAAACCACATCTTCCCCCCTTCGCGAGTGTTCATCAGAGCGCATCCGACAAAGGTCCATTCCACCATGGCCAGCCGTCGCGACTCCTCCTCTCGCCCTTCCAGCCCTCAGCCTGGATATTGGGAGAGATGCTCCATCCCGCATAGCAAGCTAGTGACGCTCCAGACCAAGGGATTTCTCCCCCCGGCCTATATGGTCCCGGTTCGAGCCGGCCTTGCCATCTATAATGGCGGAGAGCAAGCGGAGAGTGCCCCTAATCCCTCCAAAGGAGAGCGGGTGTGCCTCGTCCCTTATTTAATAAGGGGGCTCGGATTTCCAATCCATCCATTTCTCCGGGGGCTCCTGGAGTTCTATGGCCTCCAGCTACACAATCTCACGCCTGCCTCCATATTGCATATCGCGGGCTTCGTAGCCCTCTGCGAGCTGTTTTTGGGTATCGAGGCTCATTTCGGGCTATGGAAAAGGTTATTCTGCCTTGTGCCCCACTCTAAGGAGGGGTCAATGTATCAAGTGGGCGGAGCCGAAGTGTGGCGCATCGCCGGGACCGGATATCTGTTCGGAACCCCAAAGAAGGCGTCCGAAAACTAGCCCTCAGAATGGTTTTATATAGAAGACGTCCTGCTGCCGGATCCTGTCCGGATCGGCCTCCCTGAATTCGACAGTGCTCCCTTAAAGAAGCGCCTAAGCTGGCGTCCACGGAGCCCTCAGAGGGAAAGTGACAGGGACATCATTTACCTGATGGGCCGAATAAGATTGTTAGCCCATTCCGGACTAACCATGATCGGGGTTATGGCCGAATGCATTATGCGGGGGGTGCAACCGCTTCAGTATAGAAGCCACCCCATGTGGGACTTCAATGGGGAGGACGACGCCACCCGCTACGGCCGTAAGGGGCCGGATTCAGCTAAAGCTCTACTAAAGATCTTGTCCACTTTGTATAAGGGAGAAGAGGAGGAATTTCTCCGCGTCAACCCACAGGGTGGATTCTCTATGCACAATCCCCCAAGCTGGGTAAGCGGTCGTATTTACTTGCCCATCCGTTTTGTATTCCCATTGTTAAATATTCAGTCTGACGACTTCAATGCAGGAACTGCGCCGGGCTGTTAAGGAAATAAGCAGCCCTCCTCCACAATCCGAGGACCCAGGACGGTCTCTCAACCCGGCCTCTCAAGAGGATCCGGACATATCTGTGGAGCTGATTGATGGAGTGTTCCATCAATTGAGCAAGGACAACGCCTTGGTGGCCATTACAGTCGATTACCCAGGGCTAATCCCGGCCTCCTAGGTAACTGAGATCGAAGTCCCAGTACCCCGAATAGGTGTCCGCCCTCTCGTGTTTTCAGTTTCCTGATTACAACCGAACTTTGTAGGGAAGGTTTTTAAGGCGGAAGGCCGAACCTGCGGCGACAAGCCAACGAGGGGCCGCAGGGCCCCGTGGGTAGAAAAGAAGTGTAGTCCGGACCGAGGCGTCAGCGCAAAGGTATGGCGCCCCCCTTATCCCAGGTGTTATACCTTTGAGGCACATTGACACTCGTGCTCTCTTCAGGACAAAGAGACCTCGCCGGACTATATCCGGAGAGGCTGCCAATCGCGCCTCCACCAGCCAGGCTCCAAAGCCTGGTCCGGAGGCGGAGGCGAACGCAAGACGCATGCCAGACGCTCCTCCGACGGTGGATGTGGACGGGTTGTCTGCCACCAACTCTGAGGTGGAGAGTGCCATGAATCACAGGCGTCGCCGGACAATTCTTCGCGACGCTTGTTTCTCCCAAGGGATGTTAGATGCCTTCAACTCGGGAGATGCGTACCTCCGTGCTGCTCAAAATGGTCTAGCCAGAGCCACGGAGCAATATGTAAAAGACATACGGGTAAGAAATTTTTGGTAATTATATATATATACCAGTAGCCCCCGAGACTTGAAACAGTTAGAATAACTGATTTAAGGATCATTTGTTATGCAGGTTCTTACAGAAAAGAATTCCCTACTGCCCAAGGAGCTGGAAGAGTGCAAAGCCCAACTTGAGGCCGCACTAGCCGCGGCAGGGGAGCCCAAGGAGACCCCCTCTGGTAATATACACTTCGAAAGATAAGTATTTTGCGAAGCACGGTATGGGTGCGAATCTGACAAATGAAATTGCAGATGGCGCCGGATTGAATCCGGAAAGGCAACACCTCCTACGCCAGCTAAAGGCTGGTGAGAAGGTGCTGACAAAGGTGAGGCGGGAGAAAAATGATCTCCAAGATGCCAACACCAAGCTGGGCGTCGAGCTGAAAGATGTTCATGCCCAGCTGTCAGACTCCGTGAAGGAGAATCAGCGGCTTCGGCGCGGCATATTTAGTAAGTGCTTGAACGAACCTTTGGAAGAAAGTTCGGCGGGGAAGTCGACTAACAGAGCAATGTCTGTAGGTGTGCTAACAGGTCGTCCTGCAGAGGAGATGCCCGGTTCTACGGGTGACCTTCTTCCCGAGCTCTCGCAACTGCTCGATCGAGTTCGGCAGGCGATGCAAGGCGTCGCCCAGGCCCTGTGGCCATCCGTCTCCATGCCCGAAGGTCTTGGAGAGCTTGCGGAGAAGCTAAAGGGAGCACGGCGGCGCTTCCGATTATGGAAGATATCGGCCTGCCGTCAAGGCGCTAGGGAGGCCTGGGCCATGGTGAAGACGCGGTACGCAAAGGCTGACCCCAACCACATGGCTGAGGTCGGTCCTATAGGGCCCGATGGAAAGGAGATCCCTGTAAGCTTAGTATACGGCCAAGTAGAGTTGGCCACAAAGTATTCCCAGCAGGACTGTAAATTAGACAGCCTGTTAGATGGTATTGAAGAGGAATACAATCAGTCAAAATGACTATGTAATTTAATTGACATTTATAATGCCTTCTAGCCGGATTGTAGATCATTTGTCATGGCCGACCTTTTCGCTTCAGCCTCGGGACCTGACAGTCCGGAGTGTGTCCGAATTCCCATGCGGTTATATAGGAACCGGCGAATGCATGGAGACCAGGCGTAGGGGTCATTAGTGCGTGAACAGACAAGTGCTCGACTAGTTATGTTATATTACATGGTTAGTAAGAAACATCTTCCAGGGAGAATAGTTCCGTTAGGGGTTCCTTTCCCTGGGAGGCATGCCCTAAGGTGCATGTCCATGCTGCGAAAAGAAACGCAGGAAAAACATCTGGGGGCGTATAGATAAAAATAAAAAAAGATCATCTTTAGTTCACCGACCGAATATTCCCTTAAGAACGCTAGCTTTCGGCTTCACCCAGTCTGAGATACACGTCCGGCTGACCCGACAGTAACAATCATAGAGGTGCTCCCTTTACCACCTAGCCGAACAATCGGGAATGTAGGGGTAAGCACAGGAGCCAGGCAACCCATCTTGGCCAAAACTTAAGTCATATCGATGCATATAATGGTGAATAAAAGGTACATGCGGAAGTGTGACACATGTGTTGGGCATGAAGACCGTATGAATAAGCTTCTGTTTAAAGAAGCCCCCAGGTTTAATGAGCGCGGATAGCGCATCACTTTATGAGCCTTTAAAGGCTATAAGAGAGAGAGAGAGAGAAGAGAAATGTAAGACAGAAAATATATAAAAAATGGACAGAGGAAGGAGACGAATACAGAGTCCGGCGCTAGGCATAGAATCTTCGGAGACGGGCTGCGTTCCATGGGTTCGGCTCGAGTCGGTTATCCGATGCATCCCACAGGCGGTACGCTCCACCAGTCAGGACTTGGTCAATTATGAAGGGACCTTCCCACTTGGGCTTGAGTTTGTCCTTTTTCTTGTCCGATAGTCGTAGAACTAATTCACCAACGTTGTAATTTTTGGCCCGTACTTCTCTGCTTTGGTATCTTCGAGCCTGCTGTTGATAGAATGCGGAACGGGCTTTTGCCATGTCACACTCCTCCAATGCGTCCAAGCTGTCCTGCCGATCGAGCTCGGCTTCTCTTTCTTCGTACATGCGCACTCGAGGTGAGTCATGAATTATGTCGCAAGGCAAAACTGCCTCTGCGCCGTACACCATAAAGAATGGTGTGTATCCGGTGGCGCGATTCGGCATGGTCCGCAGCCCCCAGAGTACGGAGTCGAGCTCCTCTACCTAGTGCGTGTTAGATTCCTTGAGGGACCGCACTAATCTGGGTTTGATGCCGCTCATGATAAGACCATTTGCATGTTCGACCTGGCCGTTAGTTTGTGGGTGATAGACGGAAGCATAATCGAGCTTGATGCCCATGTTTTTGCACCAGAGTTTTACCTCGTCGGCCGTGAAGTTCGTGCCGTTATCAGTGATGATGCTATGGGGGACGCCATAATGGTGTACAACCCCGGATATAAAGTCTATCACCGGTCCGGATTCGGCCGTCTTAACAGGCTTGGCTTCTATCCATTTGGTGAACTTATCCACCATGACCAGTAAGTATTTTTGCTTGTGGGTTCCGCCTTTAAGGGGTCCAACCATGTCAAGCCCCCAGACCGCGAAGGGCCAAGTAATGAGGATAGTTTGGAGGGCGGTGGGTGGCATATGGCTTTGGTTTGCAAAGAGCTGGCAACCGGTGCATCGTTGGACTAAGTCCTGAGCGTCTGCCTGGGCCGTCGGCCAATAAAAGCCTGTACGGAAGGCCTTGCTTACAAGGGACCGAGCTGCAGCGTGATGACCGCCGAGTCCCGCATGAATTTCAGCCAGGAGGTTCCACCCCTCCTCTTCGGAGATGCACCTTTGAAGGACTCTGGTAGTGCTTTTCTTATAAAGCTCTCCCTCGTGGACTCTGTAGGCTTTGGATCGCCGTACTATGCAGCGTGCCTCATTTTGGTCCTCGGGGAGTTCCTGCCTAGTAAGGTAGGCGAGGAATGGTTCTGTCCACGGGGCGATAACGGCCATTATTACGTGGGCTGAAGGTGTTATTTCATTGGCAGAGCCTCTGATTGTGTCAGAATGTTCGGTGTCGGGCAGTGCGGTTGGGTCTCGGCTGTTATTGTTCGGCTCCCCTTCCCATACTACGGATGGCTTGAACAACCTTTCCAAAAAGATGTTGAGGGGGACTACATCGCGTTTTGCGCCGATGCGTGCCAGGACATCTGCCGCCTGATTACTTTCCCGGGCTATATGGTGAAATTCAAGCCCCTCGAACCGAGCTGACATTTTTAGGACGGCGTTGCGGTAAGCTGCCATTTTTGGATCCTTGGCATCGAAGTCTCCATTTATTTGGGATATTGCGAGGTTCGAGTCCCCGCGCACCTCTAGGCGTTGAATGCCCATGGATACTGCCATCCGGAGACCATGTAAAAGGGCCTCATATTCGGCTGCGTTGTTGGAGTCCGTGTACATAATCTGGAGTACGCATTGAACTATGTCTCCTGTGGGGGATGTCAAAACGACGCCAGCCCCCAGTCCGGCCAACATCTTGGAGCCGTCGAAATGCATGATCCAATTTGAATATGTGTGGAAGTGCGTTATATCGACTAGAGGGGGGGTGAATAGGCGATTTTTATGAAAGTCTTCAAAACGTGGAAGTTATGAAGACAAACAGTAGAGATATGCCTATTACTATGCAGCGGAAGTTAGACTACACTAGGCAAGCCATGGTCAAGTATCAACAAAGTGAAAGCACAGTGATAGATAGCTGTAGTGTAATTAGGATCAGGTAGGAAGATACTATGAAGCCAAACAGATCATACACTCACGTTGTGAAGACAAAAGATAGAACAGACACGCAATGACTTCACAATGAGTGATCAGTAAGTAAAAGGAAGTGAAGATGAAACCAGTGACTCGTTTGAAGACAATGATGTGTTGGACCAGTTCCAGTTGCTGTGACAACTGTACGTCTGGTTGGAGCGGCTAGGTATTTAAACCTTAGGACACACAGTCCCGGACACCCAGTCCTGAACACGCAGCTCAGGACACCAAGTCCTCACCGTATTCTCCTTGAGCTAAGGTCACATAGTCCTCACCCAATCACTCTGGTAAGTCTTCAAGGTAGACTCCCAAACCTTCACAGACTTCGTTCACTGGCAATCCACAATGTCTCTTGGATGCTCAGAACGCGACGCCTAACCGTCTGGAGGATGCACAGTCCTCAAGTGTAATAAGTCTTCAGATCACACAGACAAGAAGACTTAAGTGATGCCCAATTTACTCTGGCTCTGGGTGGTTAGGGCTTTATCCTCGCAAGGAATTCTCTCTCTCAAAGGCTTCGAGGTGGGTTGCTCTCAAACGACAAAAGCCGTACTCTCAATCTGAGCAGCCAACCGTTTATGGTTGTAGGGGGTGGGCTATTTATAGCCACTTGGCAACCCGACCTGATTTGTCTGAAATGACCCTGGGTCACTAAGGAACTGACACGTGTCTCAACGGTCAGATTTCAAACTCTCATGGCAACTTTACTTGGGCTACAAGCAAAGCTGACTTGTCCGGCTCTGGACAAGATTCGCTCTCATTGTCTTCACTCGAAGACATAGGTTTTTGGTTTAGGCATCACTTCAGTCATTCTGACTGGTTCTCCTAGACCCCACTTAACAGTACGGTGGTTCCTATGACTCAACACAAAAGAAAAAGAACTACGAAAGATCTAAGTCTTCGAGCTCCATAGGCTTCATATCGTGTCTTCTTTTGTCATAGTCTTCAATGTGAATATCTTCATATACCACCTATGACGTCAATATCTTCATACATTTTTAGGGGTCATCTCTGGTAGTAAAATCGAATCAATGAGGGACTTCTACCTGTGTTATCCTGCAATTCTCACAAACACATTAGTCCCTCAACTGGGTTTGTCGTCAATACTCCAAAACCAACTAGGGGTAGCACTAGATGCACTTACAATCTCCCCTGGTGATTGATGACAAACTAGTTGAAGTTTTCAACGGGGAATATAGTCTGTGAAATTGTAAAGGATAAGGAATTGTCTTCATAAGTTGCAAGGGCTCCCCCTGAAGATGTGCATATAAGTTAATTTGCTTTTGGAATGCAAATGCACATGGCAGGTTGTACTTGTGGAGATCCACTTCAGCTTATGATGACAATCCACTATGCATGTGAAAGTATATGAAGATAATGACATGCATAATGGAAAATGGACGTCTGCAGAATGAGATAAGTGCGGAATTTATCGTCGCACATGCGGAATTTATCTTCGCAAAACAGGGTGGCAAACAAGTAGTAGACGACCATCTGGTTTAAGTGTTACAACTCATAAGAACCAAATGTAGCAAAAAAAAACGAGAGTTGTAAGCACGAAGCAAAATAGAAGGCACCCGCCCATATAAACCCGCTTGAAGACTATCAATCTCATATGCTTCTCCCCCTTTTGTCACTAATGACCAAAACAGTTTGAAAACATAGAGCCTCTACTCGTTCCCATGAGGAGTAGATGAAGTAGCAGGGTTGTTGATGTTGTTTGGCGGTGCAGAAGAGCTTGGAGGTGCTGAAGCAGATGGTGGTGAAGTAGCATCGTCTTCTTCCTCAATGATTCTGGCAGTGACTGTGGCAGCAGAGGAAGAGAACTCAGAGTCTTCAAGAGATGGAGTCCCCAGCAGCACAGCTCTTCGAGGAGGTGTGGAGTCAAATTTGAATCTCTCAGTGAAGCCATCCTCTTGAAGATCAGCTTCAGAAAGCATCATCGTTAGCCCTTTCCATGTGCGGCGACAGGTTTCATGGGCAACGAAAGCGTTCTTGGTGGCAAGATTTCGGATGCGATTTACATCCACCAAGAGGCTTTTCATCTGTCTCTTCATCCAGTCATGATGCCTATCCTGCTTTTGATGAAGGGCCACAAGAAGCTCTCGGTCGTTGAGAACACGAGTGCGCTTCTTGGGTCTTGAAGCAGTGGCACTGTCAGTGGCTTCAGTTGAAGCAGGGTGTGGTGCACGTGTAGTGCCAGCCAAAGGATACACCCTGGAGATGGCTTCAACACCTTCAACATTTTGAGTGAAGCTCTGGTGTTCTGCATTCTGAAGACTCAGAGGTTGCTTGGCAGGTTCAGGATAGATGGCTTCAGCAGAGGTATCCATATCAGGCAAGAAGATCCGATGGTTGCGGGCTGAGGGCTGATACGAGATGGCAGAGTGAAGTTTGATCAGCCTCATTACCCAAGGAGCATAGAACTTTAAACCAAACAGATCTGATCCTGATGCAGCTAGTTGGCGTATGAAGAAATCCTGTGCATTGAAGCATTTGCCATGAAGGATACAGAATATCAGAGTCTTCATTGCACCCTCGATCTTGGCATTTGGAGAGTGTCCTTTAATGGGCCAGAGAGTCCGCCGGATGATGTGATAGATGGTCCTGGGCAGGTACTCAAGGTCTTCAACGAAGAACTCTGTGGGATAAGGAGCATCGTGGGGCAATGGCTTCATCATGGAGAGCATCTGACTCATATTTGGTTTAGGCCTCTGAAATATGCTCTCAATAGCTTCAGTGTGTAGTCGACAGCCTTGCTCGAAGAATTCGCCTGGAGTGGGCAGGCCTGTGAGCTCAATGATATCAAATGCATTGGCTTCGTGATGAACATTGCCGGTCATCCACTCCAGGACCCAAGTCTTCGGATCTCTGTTGTATCCTTTGATGTGCAGTGTGGCATAGAATTGTAGCAGGAGCTCTTCGTTCCAATGCTCTTCATCAGTAACAAACTGTAGCAGACCCACTTGTTTGAAGCAATCCAACGCTTCCTCTAGACAGGGCAGACCAGCAATAGCTTCAACATCAAAGCGCTTGTGCGGGAAAATGCGACCTTGGTTGTACAGTATGCAAGAGTAGTAGCTGCGCTGAGGATAGCTCCAGAACCTATCTGATGAAATCCTTTCCCTTGAATAGGGGTTCTTGGAGCTATTGAAGAAGGTATTATCTGCCCTGAAGCCATTGATGTTGAAGGAGCCAGGTGCTCATGCAGGACCTGGAAACCTTGGCAGTCTGGGGATTGGCTTCTGGACCTGAGGCCTGTGCTCAACATGATAGTTGAATTGGGGACCTGCAGCAGACTCAGGAACAGAAGTTGTGGGTTCAGTGGCTTCGCTGTCTTCTGAAGCTTTTGCTGGGGAGGGCTCCACATTATCTTCGTTGTTGGTTGTGGTAGCCTCAAGATTTTCATCCTTCGCTTGACTAGCTGGAGGGTCGGTCACAAGCACGTTCTCCTGGAGAACTGCTTCTTGGTGGAGCAGAGGAGTGGGCTCTTGTGATGCTTCTTCTGCGGTTGATGCAGCCAGAATGTCTTCAGCATAGACTTGAGGCCTTGGACCTTTGCGAAGCCCGCGGAACGCAGACGACGCCTGTAGGGTTGGAGTGGGCTGGGCCTCATAGTCTTCTTCCTCTTGAGGGCGATCCGCCCATGAAGCATCCTATGCAATTGGCGTCAGTGGACGACCAATGCTGATGAGTTCGCTGTGTTCTAACTGAGGAAGGGCTGCATCATCTTCTACATTGTCACGATGACCAATGTCTTCAGCAGCGATGGGATCAGCTGCTGGAATGTCTTCAGCTTCAGGAGCCTCTATGGAATCAGGCTCATGAACTGTCAGTTGACGTTCTGCGTCAGGGTGAACCATAGAAATAGGTTCAACTATCAAGGGATCTGTGGGAGCAGCCCGAGATTTCTTGGTCTTTCTCTTTTTCTTGCTGGGGGCAGTAAGAGAGGCTTCAGAGCTTTTCCTCTTCCTGGCTTCAGCCTCAGCAGTTCTTGTCTTCTTCAGCTCTGAAGCTGTTGACCGGCTCTTTGGCTTCGAGCCAGTCGTTGCAGTTGGGAAGACAAGCGGAACTGCTTCCTGCCTTGGTGCCTCTGGTTCAGCTGGAACAGTCTTCTTCTTTTTCTTTGCGGCCATCTTGGGGTCGATGCCAGGACGCCCAAGTGCCTTGCGCTTCTCAGCCTCATTGTAGGCTTGCACACATCTGTCAGCCAGAGACTTCATCCGCTCACGTGAATCCTGAGTTTCTGCACGCTTCTTCAGAAAGTTTTCCTTTAGCTCATGCAACATGATCTTGAAGCTCTTCACTTCTTGCACGCTGAGCTTGGCCATATTCTTCTTGAACTGAGCCTTTTCATGATCAATTTTCTGCTTCAGTTCAACAACACGCTGGGCAATGGCAAGTTCTGAAGCAATAGCGCCTTGGAAGGCGACGCTTAGGCCAACGGGCAGCTGTAGATCTTCAAAGATGATGTTTGGTGTGGCAAACCACTCGTCAATGAAGTTGTGGATGATGGCGACATCAAAGAGAGGCAGATTGTTGAAGATTTCTGCTTCTTCTTTGCTCTTGATCAGTTGCTCAAGAGCGTCATCTCCAAGATCTTCATCACTTGACAGATCAATGGCTTCACTACGCAGGATGGCAGTAGCTGTGAGCTCTTTGCCAGTGTGAGACAGAGGCATCTTGGCCTTCTGGTGCCTTGAGACGCGTGATAAGTCTTCAGACTGCACACTGTCTTCAGGAGGTGTAGTCACCAATGGCTTCGCCTTTGAGATTTTTGGTGAAGGGGCTGGCTTTGAAGCTTTTGGCTTCTTCAACTGCTTCGGCTTCGGCACTGCAGGCACTGCAGGCGCTTCATCAGACTCAGTGTCAGCTGCAGGCTCATTCACTGCAGTCCCTTGAATCAAGATGTAGGTGATGAGGCCTTCAAGGTTGGCATACAGACCGATGACATTGGGTTCTGCTTCTCATGTGCCATCTGCCCTTGGTGCTGAGGGACCAGGGTTGAAGTCTAACCCAAATTTCTTCTTGTTCTGCTTCGCTGAGTTTTGGGCAAACTGGAAGTTGCGCTTGAACAGATTGTCATCACGACACCAGAGTAGTGACGACGAATGTGCATCATCAGGCTGTGGCCCACGGACCATGCATGGATAGAAGCTTTGGGCAATAGCTTCATCTCTGGACCTGGGTACAAGATTCTTGTATAAGATGTCTCCCCATGGTGTTTTTATGGCACTTTTCTCAGCATACTCTTGGGTTGTGAAGCGGTATTTGAACCATTGTTCTGCCCAATAGCGTCGAATCCACTGGATTCGGGTCTTGCGCTGACCATAATTCTCTTCAGGATTTGTTTTATACATTTCTGCCAGTTCATCAGGCAGATTTTTGGATGTTCCTCCATGTCGCTGTCTGCCCCCCTTCCTTGCTACTGTTTCTGAAGCCATAAACCTTAACTTGGAAGGCTTCAAGACGTTCAAAGGCTTCAAAGGCTTTCTTTTGCTGGACCAACAGGAACTGGCTTCAGGAGAATGTATGTGATGCTGTAAGAATTCTGCAAATGAATGCAGACTATGAGAACCAAAGGATTCTCCCATGGACATGTACCTGTGACAGCATTAAGGTGCGAGGGAAGGGGAAGAGGTCATATGCATTCTCAGAAGATTTTGAAGATAAATCAGTTTAGAAGACATTGACCTCATCGTGCGAAGACATTCACTCATAGATAAGAAGTTGGTTCCAGATTTGTACGAATCCACAGATCAGTACAAGTGAGGAATCTAACTACTTTGTGAAGCACAAGTGAATATACTAGGCATGTTATGAGATGCAGTTTGAGAGAGATCTAGTTTGTGTGAGCAGAAACTGCTTGTGGTAGAAAGTGACAGATCAATAGGATCAACGGTGCAGTAAAAAGACAGTTTTATTTACCACACTGAGAACTGCTAGACGGAGCGAGAGATGAGGCCGAGCAGTTCACTCGTCCGTGCCCTAACTTGGCGACGGAGGAGACCTACGGCGACGGCGGAGAGGACGATGTCCGCGGTCGGCGTGAAGACGGCGTCGGAGAGGTTGCGGCAGCGAAGCGCTTCGTCGCCGGCGTCGTCGAGAGCTAGCGGTGGCGCTAGGGTTCGTGCGAGGGTGGAAGAAGAGATAGTTACCACTGTGAGTGTGTATTTATAGGCACAAGGGCGGCACTGTGCTATTACACAGGTGCCCCTGGCGATTCGCATCTGAGGAACGCATGGCCAGTTTGCGGAAGTTTGGGGTTTGTTCCACGTCCCACGCACGCCTGGATTGTCGGGTGGTCGTTCCTGCTTCTCCGGATTTTATGTGGAGGAATGAGCATTGAAAACGGACTTTATGGTTGTCTCTATATCTTCTGCTGACAAGGACGCAGTGAAGACATTCGACAGTTTCAATAGAATGCATATGACTTAGAGAGATAGAGTTTGAGATAGAAAGCATAGAGAAGTTTGGGGTCCGATCACATTCACTTAGTTCAAAAGATTCAACACGAAGACATAGCTATAAGTGAATGTTGTAGAGGACAGAACACTAGCATATATATATATATATATATAGTTAACATAGTGAAGATAATCATGAAAATATGTTGAGTTCGAAGCCAAACCAAATGTGAAGACATTGCAAGGTAACGCCATGAGTGAAACACTTCAAAACAGAACGTTTGGTGGTGGCGTTACCCACCGTATAGGAAGTATTAGACCCAGACACGGCGCACAATTATCATGGCGCTCTGAAGTCAAATTCCACATTAATGTATTCACACTTAGAATGTATGTCTTCATTGATTGAAGATATACTTCACTTCGTGTGTTGCACATCTAAGTCATCAATATGCATAAGGGTTAAGATGTGTGCCTGATCACAGGACATTTGAGGATTCCAAGATATTTAGCTCACACCGTAACTTGCAAAACCTCTTCTCATCCAAGGGCTTGGTGAAGATATCTGCCAATTGCTCTTCAGTGTTGACGTGTATGATATCAATGTCTTCCTTCACAACATGATCTCTGAGAAAGTGATGACAAATTTCAATGTGCTTTGTCTTCGAGTGCTGAACTGGGTTGTTGGCAATCTTGATGGCGCTTTCGTTGTCGCAGTAAAGTGGCACTTGCTTCAGATGAATGCCATAGTCCTTGAGTGTTTGCTTCATCCACAGAAGCTGAGCGCAGCAAGATCCAGCAGCAATGTATTCAGATTCAGCAGTGGAGAGAGATACACAGTTCTGCTTCTTTGAAGACCAACATACAAGTGATCGTCCCAGAAAGTGACATGTGCCTGATGTAGACTTGCGATCAACTTTGTCACCAGCATAATCAGCATCCGAGAATCCAACCAAATCAAACTCTGAGCCCTTTGGATACCATAATCCTAGAGTTGGGGTGTGAGCCAAATATCGAAGAATTCGCTTCACAGCTAAGTGATGCGACTCCTTTGGTGCCGCTTGAAATCGAGCACACATGCAAACACTAAGCATAATATCTGGCCTAGATGCACATAAATAAAGTAAAGAACCAATCATGGAGTGGTATACCTTTTGATCGAACTCTTTACCATTGTCGTCAGGACCCAGATGATGTTTGGCTGGCATTGGTGTTGTGAAGCCTTTGCAGTCTTGCATACCGAACTTCTTCAGGCAATCTTTGAGATACTTCTCTTGAGATATGAAGATGCCATTGCGTTGTTGTCGTATTTGAAGACCAAGGAAGAACTTCAGCTCCCCCATCATGGACATCTGATATTGCTCTTGCATCATATATCCAAACTCTTCACTGTACTTCTGATTGGTGCAGCCGAAGATAATGCCATCCACATATATTTGGCACACAAACAGTTCACCGTCATATATCTTCGTGAAAAGAGTGGGATCTAGGGAACCAGGTATGAAACCTTTGCTCTTCAGGAAGTATTTGAGTGTGTCATACCAGGCCCTAGGGGCTTGTTTGAGGCCATATAGTGCCTTGTTGAGCTTGTATACCATGTCAGGATGTTTTGGATTTTCAAAGCCAGGCGGTTGTGCAACATACACTTCTTCTTCAATCTTGCCATTGAGAAAGGCACTCTTCACATCCATTTGATATAGAAGTATGTTATGATGATTTGCATAGGCCAGCAGTATGCGTATGGCTTCAAGCCTAGCCACAGGAGCGAATGTTTCATCGAAGTCAATGCCTTCCACTTGAGTATATCCTTGAGCAACGAGACGAGCTTTGTTTCTGACAACTTGACCATGCTCATCTTGCTTGTTGCGGTATATCCATTTGGTGCCTATTATGTTGTGCTTCCGTGGATCAGGACGCTTAACCAGTTCCCATACATTATTCAGCTCAAACTGTTGAAGCTCTTCTTGCATAGCTTGAATCCATTCAGGTTCCATGAAGGCTTCTTCAACTTTCTTGGGTTCTGATATTGAGACGAATGCGAAGTGCCCACAGAAATTTGCTAGCTGAGTTGCCCTTGAACGAGTGAGTGGACCAGGTGCATTGGTGCTATCAATTATTCTTTCAATCTGCACTTCATTGGCAACGCGAGGATGTACAGGGCGAAGACTTTGCTCTTGCTGTTCACTGTCGTTGTTGGAAGGAATGTCTTCAGGCTGAGCAATGTCTTCATGTTGATCAGGTGCTGAAATGATAAGTTCTTCTTCAGGATGAGCTTCAGAAGGTATAATCTCTCCAGTTCCCATTAGCTTGATTGATTCACTGGATGGAACTTCATCTAGCACACTTGGCAGCTGCTCTCTTTGTGATCCGTTGGTCTCATCGAACCGCACATCCACTGTTTCAACCACTTTGTAATGAAAGAGATTGAAGACTCTGTAGGAGTGCGAATCCTTTCCATATCCAAGCATAAAACCCTCATGTGCTTTTGGTGCAAATTTTGAGGTGTGATGTGGGTCCTTGATCCAGCACCTTGCGCCAAATACTCTGAAGTAACTGACATTTGGCTTTTTGCCAGTAAGGAGCTCATAAGATGTCTTGTTCAGAAGCTTGTGAAGATAAACACGATTGATTGTATGGCATGCAGTGTCAATGGCTTCAGTCCAGAATTTTCTTGGAGTCTTGTATTCATCTAGCATCGTTCTGGCCATCTCAATGAGTGTTCTGTTCTTGCGTTCGACGATGCCATTCTGCTGTGGCGTGTACGGAGCTGAGAATTCATGTGTGATGCCTAAGGTATCAAGATATGTATCAAGGCCAGTGTTCTTGAATTCAGTGCCATTGTCACTTTTGATGTGCTTTATCTTGGCGCCGTAATTGTTCATAGCTCGATTGGCGAAGCGTCTGAAGACATCCTGCACTTCAGTCTTGTAAAGGATTATGTGCACCCAAGTATATCTAGAGTAATCATCAACAATGACAAAGCCATAGAGGCAAGCAGTAGTAGTAAAAGTTGAGTAGTGAGTGGGACCAAAAAGATCCATGTGAAGCAGTTCGAAGGGTTGAGTAGTGGTCATGATTGTCTTTGAGGGATGTTTTGCCCTCGTCATCTTCCCTGCTTCACAGGCACCGCATAAGTGATCTTTCTTGAACTTGACGCCCTCGATGCCTATGACATGTTTCTTCTTCGCAAGGGTGTGGAGGTTCCTCATGCCAGCATGCCCAAGCCTCCGATGCCAAAGCCAGCATTCTGAAGCTTTTGCAAGAAGACATACTGCAAGTTGTGGCCCTGCTGAGAAATCTACCACATACAAATCATCTTTCCGATACCCTTCAAACACTAGAGACTTATCAGATTCCATTAGTACCAGGCAACGATATTTTCCAAATATTACGACCATGTTCAAATCGCAAAGCATTGAGACAGACATTAAGTTGAAACCAAGGGATTCAACAAGCATGAATTTATCCATGTGTTGATCCTTTGAGATTGCAACTCTACCTAGACCCAATACCTTACTTTTACCAGTGTTAGCAAATGTGATGTGGCTCTTGTCGGATGGACGTAAAGTTGAGTCCATAAGAAGGCTTCTTTTGCCAGTCATGTGATTTGTACACCCACTGTCAATAATCCATTCTGAAGACTTTGAAGACGCTGGTGTCGTACCCTACAGTGCAGTTAGGGGGATAGGCTTCACGAAGAGAATTGTGAAGCAAAAACATTTGACGAACCAGTGGGTTATGAAAACTTAGATCCAGATTAGGACTAATAGGGATAGTAGCATGTGATTCAGGAACGAAGTACATAATGATGCCATTCGGGCATTTTATCTTGCGCCCTACAAGATTTTTAAGGTCCCCAGCAATAGCGTCAGAAGATTTTGTTTTTCTGCTGGAGACCTTTCCCTGCAAAAGAGAGTTAAGCTTTCTTAACCACCCACATCTTCAAGGGTGGCTTAAAAGCAATAAGTCTAAGTGCAGCATCTGAGAATTTTGGTTTTGGAGCCCTAGCAAACAGTCTAGCAGGCGGACAATAGTACTCATAATAATAGGCAGAATAAATTTTGGTCATATGAGCATGATGGTTTGATGAACCGCTCTCATATTCATATGCCTGAGTATGGTTTCCCTGCAAAACATTTGCGTTAGTGCGACTCAGGTGAGTCCTCTGTCTGCATGAAGCCTTTGGACTGAGGTTTGTCTTCTTCATGTGAGGTGTCATGAAGACATTCACAGGAAGATTTTCCAGACACTTTTTCGGAACCCAGATCTTCTTCATAGGCGGTCCATTCCTGCAGTTAGTACCAATGTACCTGGCAAACACTACACCATTCTGATTTTTAAACAGTACATAGTTTGCATCAAAGGATTCATCAATGATAATGGGGTTAGCACAGGTGAAGCCAGATAAATTGGATGGATCTGCTGAAGGTTCCTTTGCAGCAACCCACTTGGTTTTGGGGTACTGCTCAGGTTTCCAGTAAGAGCCATCTGCATTTATTTTCCTTACGAACCCTACACCCTCTTTCCTAGGGTTTCGGTTCAGAATCTGCTTTTTCAGGACATCACATAGCGTCTGATGCCCTTTAAGGCTTTTGTACATCCCTGTTTCAAGCAATGTCTTCAACCTAGCATTCTCATCAGCAATAACAGTGGTATCCTCAGCAGAGGGGTTAGTTACCACATCAACAGTTGAAGATATTGCAACAGCAGTAGCAGTGGAACATTCAGCAACAGAAGTAGCATTATCACGCTCAATGCATTTAAGACATGGTGGTTCAAATCCTTCCTGAGCGGAACTGATCTGTTCGGCGCGAAGTGACTCGTTTTCCTTTTGAAGATCTTCATGAGCCGCTCTCAATTTCTCAAGTTCTTGCTTCCTTTGAAGATAATCATAGGAAAGATTTTCATGAGTTGTTGAGAGAGTATCATGACGATCTTCAAGTTCCTGATACTTAACGTGAAGATTTTTTATGTCTTCAATTAAGGATTCAGATCGAGTCATTTCAGCACGCAACAGATCATCGTTTCTGTCTAACAGTTTTTGAATATGTTCCATGGCTTTCTGTTGTTCAGTTGCAATTTTAGCGAGTGTTTTGTAACTGGGTTTTGAATCACAATTAGAGTCATCGTCACTAGATGTTTGATAGTGAGTAGTGCGTTTGTTTACCTTGGCACCGCGTGCCATGAAGCAGTAGGTAGGAGTGGAGTAGTCCTTGTCATTTGCATCGGTGTCGGTGATGAAGTCATTGTCTTCAGTGTTGAAGATGGACTTGGCAACGTATGCTATAGCCAGACTTGCGACGCCTGAGTCGGATTCCTCTTCAGACTCCACCTCCGCCTCCTCAGAAGCAGACTCCTCCTCTGAATCCATTTCCTTGCCAACAAACGCACGTGCCTTGCCAGATGAGCTCTTCTTGTGTGATGAAGACTTTGAGGAAGACTTGGAAGAAGACTTTGAGTATTTCTTCTTCTTCTTCTTATCGTCAGAGTCATATTCCTTGCTCTTCTTCTTCTTTTTGTTCTCATTGTCCCACTGTGGACACTCAGAGATGAAGTGGCCAAGTTTCTTGCACTTGTGACATGTTTTCTTCTTATAGTCATGAGCAGGAGCTTCATCATTCCTTGAACTTGATCGGGAAGACTTTCTGAAACCTTTCTTCTTCGTGAATTTTTGGAACTTCTTGACAAGCATAGCAAGTTCCCTTCCAATGTCTTCAGGATCATCAGAACTGCTATCAGATTCTTCTTCAGATGAGGAGACAGCTTTTGCCTTCAAGGCACGAGTTCGCCCATAGTTTGGACCGTAGATATCTCTTTTCTCCGAAAGCTGAAACTCATGTGTATCGAGTGTCTTGAAATTAGGATGTTCTTGGATCATCAGGGCCAGGATGTCAAAAGAACTATCAAGTGATCTCAGCAGCGTCTTGACGACTTCGTGTTTGGTAATCTCAATGGCGCCGAGGGCTTGAAGCTCATTTGCGATGTCAGTGAGTCAGTCAAATGTGTGCTGGACATTCTCATTGTCATTTCGCTTGAAGCGGTTGAAGAGATTGCAAAGGACACTGATTCTTTGATCTCTCTGGGTTGAGATGCCTTCATTGACCTTGGAGAGCCAGTCCCAGACCAGCTTGGATGTCTTCAAGGCACTCACACGGCCATACTGTCCTTTGGTCAGATGACCACAGATGATGTTCTTGGCAGTAGAGTCCAGTTGAACGAATTTCTTGACATCAGCAGCAGTGACACCTTCTCCAGCCTTGGGAACGCCGTTCTCGACGACATACCATAGGTCGACGTCAATGGCTTCAAGATGCATACGCATCTTATTCTTCCAGTAGGGATATTCAGTTCCATCGAAGACGGGGCACGCAGCGGAGACTTTAATTATCCCTGCAGTCGACATAGCTAAAACTCCAGGTGGTTAAACCGAATCACACAGAACAAGGGAGCACCTTGCTCTGATACCAAGAAAGTGCGTTATATCGACTAGAGGGGGGGTGAATAGGCGATTTTTATGAAAGTCTTCAAAACGTGGAAGTTATGAAGACAAACAGTAGAGATATGCCTATTACTATGCAGCGGAAGTTAGACTACACTAGGCAAGCCATGGTCAAGTATCAACAGAGTGAAAGCACAGTGACAAATAGCTGTAGTGTAATTAGGATCAGGTAGGAAGATACTATGAAGCCAAACAGATCATACACTCACGTTGTGAAGACAAAAGATAGAACAGACACGCAATGACTTCACAATGAGTGATCAGTAAGTAAAAGGAAGTGAAGATGAAACCAGTGACTCGTTGAAGACAATGATGTGTTGGACCAGTTCCAGTTGCTGTGACAACTGACGTCTGGTTGGAGCGGCTAGGTATTTAAACCTTAGGACACACAGTCCCGGACACCCAGTCCTGAACACGCAGCTCAGGACACCAAGTCCTCACCGTATTCTCCTTGAGCTAAGGTCACATAGTCCTCACCCAATCACTCTGGTAAGTCTTCAAGGTAGACTCCCAAACCTTCACAGACTTTGTTCACTGGCAATCCACAATGTCTCTTGGATGCTCTGAACGCGACGCCTAACCGTCTGAAGGATGCACAATCCTCAAGTGTAATAAGTCTTCAGATCACACAGACAAGAAGACTTAAGTGATGCCCAATTTACTCTGGCTCTGGGTGGTTAGGGCTTTATCCTCGCAAGGAATTCTCTCTCTCAAAGGCTTCGAGGTGGGTTGCTCTCAAACGACAAAAGCCGTACTCTCAATCTGAGTAGCCAACCGTTTATGGTTGTAGGGGGTGGGCTATTTATAGCCACTTGGCAACCCGACCTGATTTGTCCGAAATGACCCTGGGTCACTAAGGAACTGACACGTGTCTCAACGGTCAGATTTCAAACTCTCATGGCAACTTTACTTGGGCTACAAGCAAAGCTAACTTGTCCGGCTCTGGACAAGATTCGCTCTCATTGTCTTCACTCGAAGACATAGGTTTTTGGTTTAGGCATCACTTCAGTCATTCTGACTGGTTCTCCTGGACCCCACTTAACAGTACGGTGGTTCCTATGACTCAACACAAAAGAAAAAGAACTACGAAAGATCTAAGTCTTCGAGCTCCATAGGCTTCATATCGTGTCTTCTTTTGTCATAGTCTTCAATGTGAATATCTTCATATACCACCTATGACGTCAATGTCTTCATACATTTTTAGGGGTCATCTCTGGTAGTAAAACTGAATCAATGATGGACTTCTACCTGTGTTATCCTGCAATTCTCACAAACACATTAGTCCCTCAACTAGGTTTGTCGTCAATACTCCAAAACCAACTAGGGGTGGCACTAGATGCACTTACAATGTGCCGTACTCTTTAGGGAGTTCGGCCTCCGTCCATTCTGCGACGAAGTCGGCCAAGACTTGCGACTTGATGGCTCGCCGTGGCTTATAAGTTATGTCGAACAGGAGGAGCTCAATGGCCCATTTTGCAATCCGGCCCGTTGCGTCACGGTTGTTTATAATATCGTTAAGTGGTACTTCCGAGGCTACTGTTATTGAACACTCTTGAAAGTAGTGTCGTAGCTTCCGGGATGCCATGAATACTGCGTACGCAATCTTTTGATAATGCGGGTACCGTGATTTGCAGGGAGTGAGGACAGTGGACACATAATAGACCGGCTTTTGAAGGAGGAATTTGTGTCCGTCCGCTTCTCGTTCGTGACGAGCACTGCGCTTACAACCTGATGTGTTGCTGCAATGTATAATAGCATTGGTTCACCAATGTTTGGCGCGGCCAGGACTGGGTTTGTTGCCAGTATGGCTTTTATTTCGTCGAGTCCGGCCGTGGCTGCATCCGTCCATTTGAAGTGTTCGGTGCGCCGAAGGAGGCGGTAAAGGGGTAGGGCCTTTTCTCCCAAGCGGGAGATAAAGCGGCTTAGAGCCGCCACGCATCCGATTAACTTTTGTATTTGTTTGAGGTCCTTTGGGATATCCAGTTGCGACAGAGCTCGGGTCTTGGCTGGATTTGCTTCAATTCCTCTACCGGATACAATGAAGCCCAAGAGCTTTCTGTCTGGAACGCCGAAAACGTATTTTTCCGGGTTGAGCTTGATGTCGTATGTTCGGAGGTTATCAAATGTGAGCCTCAAGTCGTCTACTAGAGATTCAACATGTCTTGTTTTGACGACCACATCATCTACATATGCCTCCATTGTTTTGCCGATCTGGCTTGCCAGACATGTCTGAATCATGCGCTGATATGTTGCGCCGGCGTTTTTGAGCCCGAAGGGCATCATGTTGAAGCAGAATGGGCCGTATGGTGTGATAAATGCCGTTGCGGCTTGGTCTGGTTCTGCCATCTTGATTTGATGGTAGCCGGAATATGCGTCGAGGAAACACAACGAATCGTGTCCTGCGGCAGTGTCGATAATTTGATCAATGCGGGGGAGGGGGAAGGGATCCTTTGGGCAAGCCTTGTTAAGGTCTTTAAAATCAACACACAGGCGCCAGGATTTGTCCTTCTTTGGTACCATCACCAGGTTTGCTAGCCAGTCCGGATGTTTTATATCTCTGATGAATCCGGCCTCCAATAGCTTTGCTAGCTCCTCTCCCATGGCCTGTCTCTTAGGTTCGGAGGCCGAGGAATTTCCGAACTCAAAAATTTGGATTCCTGGATGTTGTCCAATGAATCCAGCCCGTCGCCTGACTCTAAGTTCAGGTCTTGAGTGATATCCTCCCCTCCGCGGGTATCTGGCTTGGAGGGATCGGGAATCCGGACGTAGCGAGTCCTTAAGATAGATGAAGGGTTGTCGCACTGTCCCTCTACCACGGCAATGTGATAGGTGACTTGAGGAGAGTTAATCTCTCTCAGATCGGGGTTAGGCCCAATCTGGTCGTAATCTGTAGCGAATCCCAGGGCGGCGAAGCGATCCAAGAGCTCGTTTATGGAGGAGAGATCCATTGGATCTAACTACTCGGCAAGTTCCGAGCTGACATGAAGATTGTTTTCGATGGCTCGAGAGGTCATCGTCGGCGCAGAAGCCGAACAGGCGGTCATAAGAAAACCACCTAGCTGGAGGGTTTGGCCGACAGCCAAATCTCCCTTAGCAATGGTGCCGTCTTTAAAGATGGGGCGAGGCATCCTTCCTGATGGCGACGACACAGAGGAACTCTCAATGAAAGCACCAATGTTGGTGTCAAAACCGGCGGATCTCGGGTAGGGGGTCCCGAACTGTGCGTCTAGGCCGGATGGTAACAGGAGGCAAGGGACACGAAGTTTTACCCTGGTTCGGGCCCTCTCGATGGAGGTAAAACCCTACGTCCTGCTTGATTAATATTGATGATATGGGTAGTACAAGATTAGATCTACCACGAGATCGGAGAGGCTAAACCCTAGAAGCTAGCCTATGGTATGATTGTTGTTGTGTATGTTGTCCTACGGACTAAAACTCTCCGGTTTATATAGACACCGGAGAGGGCTAGGGTTACACAAAGTCGGTTACAATGGTAGGAGATCTACATATCCGTATCGCCAAGCTTGCCTTCCACGCCAAGGAAAGTCCCTTCCGGACACGGGACGGAGTCTTCAATCTTGTATCTTCATAGTCCAGGAGTCCGGCTGAAGGTATAGTCCGGCCATCCGGACACCCCCTAATCCAGGACTCCCTCAGCCGCCGTGAGGGTGGAGGCATAATGTATCCTGGCATGCGAAGCTCGATGGCCAAATCATGTGCACCACCACCGAGCATCCACCACCATCCGATCGAGCAAACCAAGATCCGCCTGACCAACACCTGACCGAGACATGACGTGCCTCGCTGCCCAAATGTCAACCAATGGTGGTAAGCATCCTGAGACACATGCATGGATCGCCGCCCAAACACCCACCAGTGGTGGCACGCATCTCGAAAGCCATGGAGCGGACCAGAACTACATTCATCCACCTGGTTCCTCTTCCTCCCTGTGTTCATCCCATCACTTGTAAGTGGGTCTATAAGATTAATACTCCCTTCGATGGTTCTGTCGAGCGTTATAAAGCTTGTCTTGTAGCTTGTGGCTTTCAGCAGGAGCATGGTCGTTATTAGGATTGTACATTTTCTCCTATGGCCCATATGACCACTATCGGCACACTTCTCGGCATGGCCTCTATTCACCATTGGTTTGTGTCTCAACTTGATGTTAAGAATGCCTTTCTTAATGGTGAGTTGCGTGAGGAGGTTTATATGCAACCACCACATGGGTATTCAGTTCCTGATGGCGTGGTTTGCTGTGTTCGTTGCTCTTTCTATGGCCTTAAGCAAGCCGCCCGCTCTTGGTTTGAGCATTTTGCCTCTGTGGTGTCTGCGGTTGTTTTTTGCCCACTACTCATGATCCAACGCTATTTGTCAACCTTTTTGCTCGTGGGTGCACTCTTCTTCTTCTGTATGTTGATAACATATTGACATGATCATCACCGACGACGATTCTGAGTACATTACCTTTGTCAAGGCCCGTCTCAGTGAGTAGTTTCGTATGTCTGATCTTGGTCCCCTTCGTTACTTCCCTGGGATTGAGATTTCCTCCACCTCTGATGACTTTTTTATTTCTCAAGAAAATTATATCCAAGATCTTCTTACTCATGCGGCTCTTAGTGATGAGCGCACTGTTGAGACTCTTATGGAGCTCAATGTTCACCTTCGTGCTTCTAATGGTGAGCCCTTGTTTGATCCAACGCGTTATCGTCATCTTGTTGGGAGTCTTTTCTATCTTGCTCTCACTCGTCCGGATATCTCCTATCTTGTCTTCCGAGTCAGTTTGTTTCTGCTCCCACTTCAGTTCATTGTAGTCACTTTCTTCGTGTTCTAAGACATCTTAGTGGCATAACCGTATCTTTTCCCCGTTCTAGCACGTTACAGCTCCAGGTCTATTCAGATGCTATGTGGGCTAGTGATCCCTCGAATCGCCGATCCCTTTTTGCTTACCGTGTTTTTCTTGGTGGTTCTCTCATTGCCTGAAAGATGAAGAAACATACTGCAATTCCCCGTTCAAGTGTTGAGGCCGAGTTGTGAGCTATGGCTCTTCCGACCCATAAGTTCACCCTATGTGTTCGGTTTATTCGGTTTACATGGTTCGGTTTATACGGGTTTGCGGTTTGTATGGTATTAATACTTCGGTAAATACGATATATGTAATTAAAATACGATTTGGTTTCGGTATATACCAAATTATTTCAGTATGATTTGGTATATACCATAAAAATCGAAGTTGACGCGAATTTGAAAATGACGTAATAATAATTTGCAAATGTATGACTCAAAATACCAAATTGATATTGAATTTGTTTATGGTTATGGACGTGCTTAGCATTTTAAAAGGGAAAATTGACTGTTACAAGAAAAATTTACGTGCTTAATATTGAATTTGACTCATGTACAAGAAAAATGACAACTTGTATGGTTGTTCATCTCAAGAAGTATAAATTTATTTTTTTTACTTTGATTTATTCGGTTAACCGTTCAGTTTTTCGGTATATACCATGAAAACCAAAGTTCAAATCGGTATGAAAAGTTTATACCATACCGAAACCAAAAACCATAAAAGCCATAAAATCGATTCGGTTCGGTTTATTTTCGATACAATTTTCAAATGCACAGAGTGACCAGAAGTGACTTGGTGGTTACCATGGTTACAGAAGGATTTTGGTGTTTCTGTTTCTACACCTATCACCCTCTCGTCAGACAATACAAGTGCCATCTTCAGAAGGATAGAATTATAGAACTGTGGTCTGCCCCTGAATATCTAGATGGTCTGCCGATGGTAACCAGAGTAGGAGTTTATCAACACTTGGTCTCGTCGATCCCTGCTAAAATTCGCAAGCCGTCCACACCACATCCGAGCGGTCTAATCCAAGTCCAACTAATAAACCAAACAAAGTTTCCAAGGTAGTACTACAACGCGTTCGTTCACCCACCGTCATAAAAAGAGTCAAAAATCCTTTCTTTATAAGCTCGCCGTTCCGCTCCTCCGCGCGCGCACGGGGCCACGGAGCAACCCCACCCGCGCACCCACCCACCCACCCACCCAATCAAGATCTAGCCCAGCTCAATCCCTGAGCCGGCCATGGCGGCCCGACCGCCGCCCCCGTGCTTCTTCTCCTTCCTCAAGCACGGCGCCCTCCTCCCGGCGCGCCACGGCGGGCTCTTCCTGCCGCTGCTCGCGCTCACCGCGGCCCTCGCCGCGGCGCTCCTCCTCACCAACTCCCTCGCCGTGCAGCCCCTCGCCGCCGCCGCGCTGGTCGACGCCAGCGCCATCAGCCGCGCCGACCCGGCCGGCGCCGCGTACCCGGGCCTCGTCAGGGCGCTCAGGGGCGACCTCAGGCGGCTCCTGCTCGAGGTTGGCGCGTGCGTCCTCGCCGCGGTCGTCGTCGGGTCCGCCATCAAGATAGCCACCGTCTTCGCCGCCGTCAGGGCGTTCTCCTCCGGCACCGATGACGACGACGCCACCGAGCGGCTGACCGTGTCCGCCGTCCTGGGCGGCGCGAGGGGCAACCTGTGGGGGCCCGTCGCGACCGTGGCCTTCGGGTACGTCCTCGAGGTGGCCTGCGCGGGCGCCATCGTCGCGCTGGCGCTGACCACGGTCTACCTCCTGGAGCGCTCGCTGCTGCTCCTCTTCCTCGACGTCCTGCTCGTGCTCCTCGCGTCGCTCTTCCTCGTCTACCTCACCGTGGTCTGCGCGGTGGCGGTCGTGGTCTCGGTGGCGGAGCCGGGGCGGCACGGCGCGGCGGCGGTGTCCCGCGCGTGGCGGCTGATGGAGGGGAGGAGCGCGCGGGCGGCGCTCTACGTGGTCGCGACGTGCGCGCTCGGCGCCGCGGTGTCGCCGGTGTACACGCTGGCGCTGAGGCTTTGGCCGCGGAGCCCGTGCGCCGGGGTGGCCGCCGGCGCCGCCTACGTGGCCCTGCTCGGCGCCGTGGAGGTGTTCTCCGTCGCGGCCGTCACGGCGTACTACTTCGAGTGCAGGGACAGCAAGGAGGAGGAGGAGGTGGCGGCAGCCCACAGACACAGATACGCCAAGCTGCCCAATGGAGATGCGTGAATAGCTGATGTTCGATCAATTCATTCCCTTATTTTTGCTTGTCAATACATTGGATTAGTGTTAGTAAAATATACTCCACCATTGTTATGGTTTCAGCCAAAACAAATTACTTGTACTATTAACAAAGAACAGACAGAAAGAAATGTATTTGTCTTCAAGATAGTGGAAATTTCCTCGCGGTCAAGAGCAATTTCAAGACAATTCCTTCCCAGCGAATGTTCGTCAGTTAGTATTACCGTATACATAAAGTTATCCTTATATCAGCAAGCATATATATAGAGATACAAATCAAAAGAAATGGACGATGACATGAACTACCAGCCCATCATCGCCCATACCACCATACAACCGCCTAGCTAAAAAAGTCGTTGCTGTTTCGTTGTCACATTCAAATCCAGCGGGACAAAGACAGCTAATGCTTCACAGAGGTTGTAATTAAGAGAACTGATAAATAATTATCTAAATGATAAACGTCACATGTGTGGCATGAATCAATCCAATTTTATCATATTTTTATAACTAAAGTTGTCATCCGAAAAGAAAAAACAAATTAAAACTAAAACTTGCCATCCGAAAGAAAGTTGCAAATTTGTCATTAAAAAGTTTGGAGTCATCATGTGTTTGTGTCACACATATGACACTTATCAGATCCAATAATTAAACCCGCGGAGACAAAGACCATAATATCCGGTCCTTGACAGGAAGGGTTCCGGTACATGCTTAGCAACGGGGAGAGGAGCAAGGAAAGAATGGAAAGATAATCCTGACGGAGCCCGTAGTTTTCAGAGACTGTCAAACAAAGGCGGCAGGAATATTTCCTCGTGGAGCAAAGCACACGATTCCACTAGGCCTCGCGTCCCTATCTCCCTCGGATGACTCGGCCCCCACTTCTTCTAGCTTTCGATCTGGCCATGCAGAAAGCTGAGGGCATGACACGGCACGGCGTCAAAAGCCGGTGCCGGCGGGTTAAATTTGATAGTGTTGCTGTGCAAAGTTGATTGTTAGTTTAATGCTCCGAACTGCCAAAACGTACTTGTTGGAACCGACCGTTGTTTTGTTTTTTGCGAGGTAGAAATCGATGGTTTGTTAGGGCAACTCCAACGCAGCAACCCCAAACTGTTCTTATCATGCGGACCTCGTGGTCCGGGACGTGTTTTGCTGTCCAACGCGATTCTATATATGTCTACGAATCGGTTCAGAAGCCCTACCCTAGCTCTAGCTCTACCAAACTTATCTTGATGATGCCATCACAGGAGGAGGTGACGTACTGGATTGAATCCTCATTGGTTTCGCGACACCATGGCGTGGTGGGGCAGCTGTCGGCAGCCGGCTTTCGGGGCGGTGGCTGGGGAGAAGAACAGAGAGGATGTGCACGAGAGTGAGAGAGGGCAACCCAGACGTGAGAGAGTGAGGAGAGAGGGCGACCCGGTGCCGATTCGGGCCAGTTATTATCGAGCAGGCGCGTCGGTGGTCACTGTAGCACCGTCAAATGTCGTCACTTTGCGGCTATTATGCCACGTCATAAAAAATGGGACCCACATGTCATAATCGAGGTTAAAGTGCCTAAAGTGACGGGTCAATATTTTCTGCAAAAGATTAAGCCCGGAATCAATGCTTTCTCGGAGGAATTCGTAGAATGGTTTTCTGCAACTCACTCGTTCCAGTTGCATGTTTCACCCACACCCGGTTGTATCATCATGTAATCATGGTGACTATCCTTTTGACTTTGTCGAAGCCATTGAGGAGATGATATTAATCTTTAGATCTTTTGAAATTTGAAATTTTAACTTGGATGAATAGATTTCACCCTGATTATATATCGGTTACTTTTCATTTTGAGAAAAATTATATATCGGTTACTAAGCATGCAGACTTGTTGGAGACAGTCTGATAGGCTGGCACTTACAGGGATGACGGTCTGGCCCAATTCGTGACATGGGTGTAGAAGAGGAAGTGTCGCCGCCGCCGCCGCTACCGTGAGACACTTCCTCTTCTACACCCACTCTCTCAGTCCTCTTCTTGCTTGTTCGTATATTCAGCTACCCAAATACTTCCGGCCGGGGCATGTGCTATATGTTCGTGAGATCACAGGAGGTTCCTACCAGGTTATGTTCTACTACCGCTTGGGGCATTTGAGAATAAACTTTTCTGGTTCACTGCATTATTCTTGAAGTTGGTGAGCAGCAAGGCCAGGAGATAATTGTATCTATAGTCTCCATAGTCGTTGGCGACGTCTAACTTGGTCTTGGAACTTGCGTATTGCTTAAATACAGTCCCGGTACAAAAGAATACGTGATCAATACGGTCCCGATATAAGAGAATACGTGATCAATACGGTCCCTGAGATTAAAACAGCAGTCCTGACTCTACAAATTGTGTATGTATCTTGTAAAAAAGGGCGTAGTGGGGATTCGAACCGGCAAGCTCTGGCCCATCAGGGCATCTCCAATGGGAGGTGCTAGTACCAGGCGCCAGGGTAGAAATCCCGTCCATTTCATCAGATTCCCACCCAAATCCTGGCTTTTTGTTAGCGCCGGTGCAAAAACAGGCATCGAGCACCCCAGCCTTTTCTCATCGCCGTTCTGTTTTATTTTGAACTAGCGTAGCGCCTGTCCTTTTGTGGTTAGCGTTGGAGAGGCAGGTTCTAACACGAACGCTTAGCTAAAAATCCTTCCCCTAAGCGCCTATTCAAGCGCTTGGCATTTTACATGCCCTCACTGTGCGAGCTGTCCAAAAGGTCAAGTCAGTGGTGTTGTATAAAATCAGGATGCATTATCTATTATATGCATATCGTTGCCTTTTAAAAAATTCCGTGTATTTTTAAAATGTCACGAGTTAAAAAAACGCTCATCGATTCAAAGAATGTTCATGATTCAAAAATAAAAGTTTGTGTCTACAAAAAACGTCCATGATTTTTTTATTAAAACCAATGTTTGAGAATTTAAAAAATAATTCCAAATTTTTAAAACATGTTCATTGATTCAAAAAAAATCATGAATTCAAAAAATGTTTGTCACAAACAAAAAGTGTTTCTGAATTTCCAAAGTTGTTCCTGAATTTCAAGAAATGTTCGCCTATGCAAAAAAAAAACTTGTTGACGAGTTCCAAAATTTTTATGCAATTTGAAAAAATGTTCTTGAATAGAAAAATATTCATGAATTTAGAAAATATTCGCAACTTCATAATTATGGTGAAGATTTTTTTTCAGTTTGGTGAACAAATTTTAAATTCGAAAAATGTTCACCCCAATTTGTAAAAATGTTTATTTATTTGAAAAAATGTTCATGAATTAAATATATTCGCAATTCCAAAAAAAATGTACATAGTGAGTGCGCGCGCACCAGGTAGCTCGCGCCAAATAGGAGACCGTGAAAAATGAACACGAAAAACAAAAAATACAGGCCCGTCCAGCCCAAAAGAAAAGACTATGTCTACCTTAATAGATTTTGTTTTCTAAAAAACCTAAATAGATATCTTTTCACTAAAAAAACCCTAAATAGATCTCTTATAGAAAAGACTACATAAAATAATATATGTGAAAATTTGAAATGTTTATAGAATGTAAAAGAAAAGTTTGCATAGTTTCATAAAATTCCCAATAACGTTGGACCAATATATTTTTTGGAACTCGTCAACAAGTTTTATTTTGCATAGGCGAAAATTTCTTGAAATTGGGGAACAACTTTTGAAATATAAATATTTATTGCTTGTGACAAACATTTTATGAATTCATGAATATTTTTTTAATCAGCGATTTTTTTGGAAATATTTTAAAAAACATTCCGAAACATTGTTATGAATGTTTTGAAAAAATTCATGGACATTTTTTGTAGACACTAACTTTTATTTTTGAATCATGAACATTTTTTGAATTGATGATTTTTTTTAAAGACAACTATACCCATATAATAAACGATGCATCCTCATATGAAACAATATTGCGGACTTGGCCTGGTGGCTAGCTCGCCTAGTGATGGGGCCGAGCTTTCCGGCAATGACGGAGCTATGTGTGTTCTTGGGGGGCTGTGCCCCCCCCCCCCCCCCCCCCCCCCCCCCCCCTGAAGGTTTTTTTAGGGTTTAGATGAGGATTAATTTAGTATTTGGCCCCCTCTAGTTTGCATGTTTTATCACCCCCCCTGAAGTTCTTCCCTAGCTCCGCCAGTGATTTCCGGGTTCGAATCCACCCGCGGCAGCTGTTCTCCTTTTATTTCTTGCCGCACTTTTTTCTTTTTATTTCTCGGCCCATAGACAAATGAGCATGTCAGCTATAGAAATACGAGATATGTATGCAGTGTGTAGAGCGAGGACTGTTGTTTCAACCTCATGGGCCATATTGATCACATGCTTTCTTGTACTGGAATCGTATCGAAGCAATACACAAGTTTCAGGATCAAGTTGGACGTCGCCGGCGACTACGAGGACTATAGATACAATTATCTTCCAGGCCAGCTGTATTCTTTCCTCCCGTACAAAGTGAGTTCATTTGTGCTTTACCGTCGCTGTCAGGTCATCTCGTATGACCTCTTGGGCTCTTGGTTGGATGCTTGGCTGTAGTTTCTAAGTCCAAATTCTCACAAGTATATATCCCCAGCTGTAACATATAACATGGGGGTATTGTATTAGCCCAAGTTTTTCTCTTGGCAAGAATTTGACCCTATCGAAGCCTATTGATCTTTAGCGCTCCCGTGCATCAATCTTCCGGTCGGTGAATTAAATCTTCTTGATAAAACAAGACGCCTGTTAGGAAAAAGCCTAATACCTGATCAGCCTGCATCCAGCGGCCTGTTGCTAATATGCTATGCTATTTATTGCTCCATCGTCCATGACAATGGAATTGTCTTAGCACTGCACCAGTTTTGCTATGGAACCACTACAAGTTAGAGTCGTGCCTGACATTTTAGAGAGTTATGGTTCTGATCTTTGTTATCAAACTGATTGGTTTATTCATCCACTGGTTTACAATGTACGCAAAGACAAGAAGTTATTCTGTAAGTCGCCAAGCATGACGTGGAGAGAGAAAGTAGCCTGATCAGAAATATGAAAAGCGCCCTCGTCTTTAATTGAGTCGACCAGCAAACAATCCATTGTACCCAAATTGAATGAAGGAGGGAGTACATAGAGAGGTAGACAACGAGCGGAGCTATGGTTGGGGGGGGGGGGGGGGGGGGGGGGGGGGGGGGGGGGGGGGGCGGTGCCTCCTAGCCTTGGATCAATTCAATGAATTTTTTTAGGAAGGCTTAGATTAGATTTCTGTTTTTAGCACTTGGCCCCCCAAACACTGATGATTTATGTTTCGCCCTCCGTAATTTTGGGCTAGCTCCGCCATGGGAGCTAGAGGTAGATTGGCAGAGTAGCAGCACCTTCCTCTTATGCCATTTCTCTCGCAAGTGTTCTCGACAGAGCTGGTGGCGCTGGCGCGAACGGTGGTTGTGCTTCTTGCGGCGGCGGTGGCCCTCGCCGCTGCCCAGGCATAGCTCTCCCACACCTTCTATGACGCGACTTGCACGACACTCCAGCCAATCATGCGTCATGGCATGGCACATGCCGTGCAGACGGAGGCGCGCATGGGTGCCTCCATTCTCCATCTCTTCTTCCACGGCTGCTTCACCAATGCAAGTTACCTCTCATCCACCCGGTTCGAAATCTTTCTCGTTCTGGTTGGACCATTGACGCGTGCGTGTGTTGCAGAGCTGCGACAGTTCTGTACTCCTCGATGACATGACCAACTTCACCGTCGAGAAGAACGCGGTGCCAAACGCGAACTCGGTGCGCAGCTACGAGATTATGGACGACATCAAGACTTAGGTCGAGGCCTCCTGCAAGGCCACCGTCTCCTGCGCCGACATACTGGCCCTCGCCGCTCGTGACGTTGTCACCCTGGTATGCCGGTATCAAGGCTCAACCCAGTTTTTCTTGTATATGGCTACGACATGCTCTCGAGAATTCGACTAAGGGCATTTCTAACCGATCCCCTATAACCGGTTAGAGGAGTAAAAAATCGGTTTTACTCCTCTAACCTGCACCTAGCTGATCCCCAATCAGTGTTAGTGGAGTAAAAATTATACTCAGCCGCGGCGAACCTCCATATATTTCTCCACCGCTCGACGGCTGAGTAAAAGCCGCACCTCTCCTTCAATGCCTCCCCCACTCCACTCCCACGCCGCATCTGTGCCGACACCGCCCCTGCCACCCCCTTCCAGCACCCGCACGCCGCCGCAGATGCTTCGTAGGCTCCGCCGCGGTCCTTGACCACTTGGATGCCTCCTCATCCCGTCGTCGGCGCAGAACCGGTGGATCTGCAGCTGCTGGCAGCGCCGCCAAATTAGGCACTTTCGGCTGCCAGCGATTGCGCATTGCCATGGATTGCCGGGAACCAGATCGCACAGCCCCGGCAATGCCTCCACGCCGCATGCAAGTATCGGCTCCACCACTAGCCACTTGAATCTCTCTCGTCGGTGGTTCACCGAAAGAGACACACCGGGCCGTCGCCCGGGCTCAGCGCTGGCCCAACGGCTCGTCGACTCACCGTTGCTGGTCATAAAGTGCGACGACTGCACGAGGTAGGTGGTGCGCCAAGTTTCTACCATGCTGGAACATCCCAGATGGGTGTTCTTAAAGTGCAAAAATAACGGGGTATGTGCTTCTTTTGATTCGGTTGTTCACCGGATTTGGCGCAATTTTGGTACCTCATTGTTTGCTCAAATTTGCGTGTAGGATGGATGCAATTTTTGGTATTAGGAAGAACATTACATCAATCTATTGATAGCACGAAAATTGATAGATGCTCATGCACTCGTTGCTAGAATAGAGGCTAGAGATGAGATTAGATACAAATCAACGTCTACTTCTTTAGAATAAAAAAAGAAGAAGTGTGCAAGCTCAAATCCAACTAGTGGGAGCAGTTATGAAAGTTGTATATCTTTCAAAATGTCTAATTATGATTCTTGTTTTCTTTAATCTTACTCTCGCAGCGAAGAATTGATGAATTATCCACTAAAATGTATCAAAATGTCATTGAATGAAATAAAGAAGTAAAGAAAAGTGTTCCAATAGCTGAAAATAAAATGCAAATGAAGTTTACTTCACCAGATACTGCACTATTTATTGGGGATCGGTTAGAAATGCCATAACGTTGGGTGACGAGCTGATGGCGTGCAACTCGGGGGGGGGGGGGGGGGGGGGGGGGGGGGGGGGGGGGGGGGGGGGGGGGGGGGGGGGGGCAACAGGATGGTGATGCTGGGGCGGAGATACTCTCTCACGATGAGCCCGAGCATTAACCTTCCAAGCCCTCTATCATCACTCCTCGTGCTCCGCTCGTTCAGAGCCAAGGGCCTCGACGCTCGTGACCATACCGCGATGTCCGAGGCGCACACGGTCGGGTTCGCCCAGTGCTCCAAGTTCCATACATATATATACAACGACATGGGCATAGACTCGATGTTTGCCTCGTAGCTCCGCACCGGCGTCTTCCCCTGGACTGGCGGTGACAACAACCTTGCACCGCTGGAGCTGCAAGGACCATACAAGTTTGACAACGCATTCTTCAGTGACCTGATCGCCCGGCGCATCCTCCTTCATTCGGACCAAGAGCTCTTCGGCGGCGACGCCGCTAGTAACAGCACCACGAATGGTATCGCCCGGGCGTACGCTACCAACGGATCCCTCTTCAAGAAGGAAGTACATAGAGAGGTAGAGAGCAACAGAGGTATGTTGAGGCCGGGGGGGGGGGGGCGCGATGCCCCCCAGCCTTGAAGGAAATTTTTGTAGGTGGTCTTAGATTATGTAGTTTTTTAGCATTTGCTCCCCCAAACAATGATGATTTGTATTTTGTCCCCAATGATTTTCGGTTAGCTCCGCCACTGGTGGTAGAGGTAGACCGGGAGAGTAGCATCACATTTCTCTTATTCCATCTCTCTCGCAAGGGTTCTAGGGGGAGATGGTGGCGCTGGCGCGACGCGCAACGGTGGTTGTGCTTCTTGCGGCGGCGACCCTCACCACCGCCCAGGCGCAGCTCTTGCCCATCTTCTACAATGCGACCTACCCGATGATACGTCTCCAACATATCTATAATTTTTAATTGTTCCATGTTGTTATATTATCAATTTTGGATGTTTTATAATCATTTATAGTCATTTTATATCATTTTGGTACTAACCTATTGACATAGTGCCAAGTGACAGTTGCTGTTTTTTGCATGTTTTTTTACATCGTGGAAAATCAATACAAAACGGAGTCCAAATGCAACGAAACTTTACGTAGATTTTTTATTGACCAGAAGAAACCTAATGGGCTAAGGCTGCACCTGGGGGGTGCTCCGAGGAGAGCACAACCCTCCTCGGGTGCCCCCGGACCGCCTCTTTGCTCTATAAATACCCCAATATTCCAGAAACCCTAGGGGAGTCGACGAAAATCAATTCCAGCCGTCGCAGAGTCCAAAACCACCAGATCCAATCTAGACACCATCACGGAGGGGTTCGCCACTTCCATTGGCGCCTCTTCGATGATGCGTGGGTAGTTCTTTGTAGACCTTCGGGTCCGTAGTTATTAGTAGCTACATGGCTTCCTCTCTCTCGTTTGATTCTCAATACAATGGTCTCTTGGAGATCCATATGATGTGACTTTTTTTGCGGTGTGTTTGTTGGGATCGGATGAACTTTGAGTTTATGATCAATTCTATTTTTTTATCCATGAAAGTTATTTGAGTTTCTTTGATCTCTTATATGCATGATTGCTTATAGCCTCATATTTCTTCTCCGATATTTGGGTTTTGTTTGATCAACTTGATCTATTTATCTTGCAATGGGAAGAGGTGCTTTGTAGTGGGTTCGATCTTATGGTGCTTGATCCCAGTGACAGAAGAGGAACCGACACGTATGTATCAATACTACTAAGGATAAAACGATGGGGTCTATCTCTACATAGATAGATCTTGTCTACATCATGTCATCGTTCTTATTGCATTACTCCGTTTCTCCATGAACTTAATACACTAGATGTATGCCGGATAGCGGTCAATGTGTGGAGTAATAGTAGTAGATGCAAGCAGGAGTCGGTCTATTAATCTTGGACATGATGCCTATGTAATGATCATTGCCTGGATATCGTCATGATTATTTGAAATTCTATCAATTTCCCAACAGTAATTTGTTTACCCACTGTTTGCTATTTTTCTCGAGAGAAGCCACTAGTGAAACCTACGACCCCCGGGTCTCTTTCTTATATTATTTGCCTTCGCGATCTATTTTATTTGCCTTTTATTTTTAGATCTACTAAACCAAAAATACGAAAATACATTGCTGCAATTTATTTTATTTGGCATTCGATCTAACAATATTTACAACTCTGTCACGTCCATTTGCCAATTTCTGGCGTCGTTACCCAAAAGGGGTTGACAACCCCTTTAACACGTCGGGTTGCGAGTAGTTTTTATTTGTGTGCAGGTGTTGTTTATGTTGTGTTGCTTGGTTCTCCTACTGGTTCAATAACCTTGGTTTCATATCTGAGGGAAATATCTACCGCCGCTGTGCTGCATCATCCTTTCCTCTTTGGGGAAATACCGACGCAGCTTCAAGCGACATCAAAAGGAATTTTTGGCGCCATTGTCGGGGAGGATCTTCAACATATACCAGGTTCCTAATCACAAATCTCATCTCCTCGCAATTTACATTATTTGCCATTTGCCTCTCGTTTTCCTCTCCCCCACTTCATAAAAAGTTGCCGTTTTATTCGCCCCTCTTTTTCGTTCACCGTTTTCTAGTCAGATCTATCATTTGCTTGCAACCATGAGTGATTTCGGTATGGCACCAACAGATGATGGCCTAACTCCTAAGATTGGACGTACGAGCAATCTGGATGCTAAAACTTTTATCTTGGGGCAAGAGAATGCTATGGGAAAGGAACGTATCCAAGAATTTTTCAATTGTGTGGGAAATCTAAGTCTTGATGATGCTCTTATACTTAGAACTACTAGATCTTATGCGGATGCTATTTCAGCGCTACTTCTGAAACTTGAAAGAAAATTTATCCGTACCCATCCTACTTTGCAAAGATTTTTTTTTGAGCTCACTATTATAAAGAATCCTAAGGCTAAAAAGTTGGCCTCTCTCGTTCTTATGAATGAGTTTGACTATATCATACGGGAAGCTAGGGAAATCTTTGTTTTTTATGGTATGAATCGTGAAAAGCCCGTGATAGATGCCAACATTATTATTTACAATAGTGATTATGCTTTAAGACATTTGCTTGGGGATAATAAAATATTTGATGATAATCTTAAAAAGGAAGTCCCGATCCTAGATGTAATTCAACAAGTTTTTAATAATGTTAACCAACATTATTCTTGGATTATTGCCGGAAATCAACGGGGTTATGATAATGGGCAACTTAATAATGCTAAGGTTTCCATGGACAATATGTTTTATGTTGTTTTTACAAAGCCCCATGATGAAAATACCTCTAAGGGAATTAAGAAGAATGATGAAAAAACGTAGATCCTTGCTTTATGCCTAGCTAAGGGCGTAAAACTATATCGCTTGTTGGGAGGCAACCCAATGAATAAAATTTATTTTTGCCTTTTGCTTCCCGTTTTTGAGTGTTAACACAATTATGCTACTGTTATGGTTGTGTTTTTTTATGTTTTAGTTAGTGTTTGTGCCAAGTAAAGCCTTTAGGATCTTCTTGGGTGATAGTTGTTTGATCTTGCTGAAAAAACAAAAACTATTGTGCTCACGAAAATAATTCTCATTTTTAACCAGAGAGTGATAAAATACCCATTCCTTTTGAAGTGGATCAATATAAAAATTTCTCAGGCCTTCCTAATTTGTCAGAGTTTTTTGAGTTACAGAAGTACTCGAAACATCTAGATTTCTACATACTATTCTGTTTTTGACAGATTCTGTTTTGTTTGCGTTGTGTGCTTGTTTTGATGGCTCTATGGTTTTATTTGATGAGTTTTGCCCATATAAAAGTTGGAATACAATAGATATAATAAAAGTTGGAATATAATAGATATAATGCAAGAACAAAATACTAATTGGTTTACTACAGTACTTATAGTAGTGATTTGTTTTCTTATACTCCCTCCATTTTGTATACAAGACCACTATCAAAATTACAATTTGCATATATACAAGGCCACTAACATCAATCGAGGTAAAATTGATGAGGTTCGCCTCGTACTAGCAACCGAGGACATTAATATCCCTTGCATGCATGTGGGAGTGAGAAGGTTGGTTTTCGTGTACCACATTAATCAACCAATGAGGAGTGAGAGGGTTGTCTTGTTGTGTGTTGAAGAGAAAATGCACATTAATTAACACGTCAAGCGAGAAAAAAAAGACTAGCTTGCAACTTTGGCTTAAGTAGGCATTAATTTCTACCTTGGTACCTGTAATATGAGTTTGTGGCCTTGTATACAAAAATGGAGGGAGTACTAACGGATCTCACGAAGGCTTTTGTTGAGTTTTGTGTGATTGAGGTTTTCGAGTTTTGGGTTATCTTATGATGGATGAAGGAATAAGGAGTAAGAAGAGCATAAACATGGGGATGCCCCGACATCCCAAGCTATTATCCAAAGGAGAGCAAGCAACTAAGCTTGGGGATGCCCCGACATCCCAAGCTTTTATCCAAAGGAGAGCAAGCAACTAAGCTTGGGGATGCCCCCGAGTGGCATCCCCTCTTTCTTCTAACGACCATCGGTATTTTACTCGAAGCTATATTTTTATTCGTCACATACTATGTGTTTTGCTTGGAGCGTCTTGTATGATTTGAGTCTTTGCTTGTTTTATTTTGTGTTTTAAGTCTTGATTCCTTGTTGGACACACCTATTTGAGAGAGCCAAAATTATGCCATGACTTGTTAGAATTGCTCTCTATGCTTCACTTAATTTTTCATGAGCTATGGACTTGCTCTAGTGCTTCACTTATATCTTTTTGAGCACGGTGTGATTTATTTTGAAGAAATGCTCTCGTGCTTCACTTAGATTTATTTGAGAGTTAGTAAAATTTTCAAGAAATTCTCTCTTGCTTCACTTAAATTAATTTGAGAGAAAGAAATGTTATGCTCATGATCTTCACTTATATTTGTTTGAGCTTGTCAAAAGCAACACATTAAAATTAGTCCCAAAGTGATAGATATCCAAGAAGGATATAATAAATGAAGATCATTGGACAAAATAAACTTGATTCTTAGTAATAGTTTTGAGATATGATGATGTGATATGTGAGTTATGTTGATGAGTAATTATGCTTTAGTAAGAATATTGATGTTAAGGTTTATGATTCGCTATGCAAGCACGAAAGTCAATAATTATGCAATGAAATTATATCTTACTTGTGATGCATTATTCGGTGTTAATTATGCTTAATGCTCGCTTATGAGATTATTCATTTCTTTGTTGGTCGCTTCTCAATCTTTTGCTAGCCTTCATTTTGCACCAAGTATGATCACTACTTGTGCATCCAAAAACCTTTAAACCAGTTTTGCACATGAGTCCACTATATCTACCTATATGCGGTATTATTTTGCCGTTCTAAGCAAATTTGTTTGTGTCATCTCTAATTTTCAAAATAAACTTCTCTCTTGTGTGTTCGTTTCGCTCGATGAGCGGTGAGAGGTGGCTAATTTTTTCCATGCTAGATGTGTTATTCTCACGATGAGTGTTTATTCACTTGTCATTGCACGAGAGTAAGGCAAAGGTATCAGGGATGTCCAGTCCCGAAATGAAAAATGAATTTACTTTATGTTTTAAAATAATAAATTCCTTGGAAAGTGTTGTTATGGAGGGCAACCGTGGATACGACTAGCCATGGAAAGTGAAAGTTTGGTTGAAAAAGGAATAAACTTTAATTTTTGTTTGGGAACCACCTATAATATATCTAGCATGGAAAGTGTTGGGAACTCTAAGTCATTTTTGTTGGTGGGAATGACACACCTCCCAAAATGTTTTTATCTCTAAGTTTTTCGCTTTGAGCTCTGACACCTCTACAAATCCCTATTTCCCACTACTAGGAAAAACCTTATACACAGATCTTTAGCAGTAGCACTTGTTAAAAAAGCGCGCTAGTGCTACATAGCAGTAGCGCATGCTGAATAATAGCGCTACAGATACATATATAGCAGTAACACGTCTAGTGATAAAAGCGCTACTACTAAAATTCCCACTACTAAGCCGATAGGATACACATAGTAGTAGCGGTCTTATAGAAACAGCGCTACCGCTAATACTGTTGTAGCAGCGCGTTTACGTAGAAACGCGCTACTGCTAATGGAAATAAAATAAAATGAAAAGCCAATAGAAAAGTAAATGAAAATGAAAGAAATAGAAAAAGGAAAAAGGAAAAAATAAAATGTAAAGAAAAATAAATAAAAAAGGGTAAAAAAGAGAAAAGGCATAGCAGTAGCGCGTTTAGTTAAACGCGCTATAGCTAACTTAGCTATAGCGTGTTTTCAGTAATGCTCTACTGCTTTGTTTGACTTAACCAGCGGTTTCCCTCCACCCGGCCACCACTTCTTCCTCAAATCCCTCGCCCCACTCCGCCTCCGTCTCCCCAATTCACCGTCGCCCCACTTTGCCGCCGTCTCCTGCCGACGGCGACACCCGCAACCTCACCGTCTCTGCCCGGGGCCGCCCTCAACCTCACCGCCGGCGCCCGAGGCCGCCCTCGACCTCACTATCGCCGCCCTCGACCTCACCGCCGCCGCCCTTGACCTCACCGCCGCCCGAGCCCGCCCAGGACTGCCGCTGCCCGAGCCCAAGCCCGCCCTCCCTGCCCCTGCCTCCTTCGCCGAGCACCTCCCCGCCACCATCTCTCCCCTCTCTGTAAGTCCCCCACCCCTGCCCCCACCCCTCCTCTCTCTCTGCATTTTCTTCCCGCCATGTTAATTAGCAGTAGTAGTAGATGTTAATTAGTAGTAGGGTTCATAGATAATGTTTTTTAGTAGTAGTAGTACTAGATGGTAATTAGTAGTAGTGGTGGTACTGGTTAACTAGGGCAATAGGGTTAATAGTAGATGTTTTTTAGTTAGGGTAATAATAGATGTTATGTAGTAGATAATGTAGATGTTAATTAGTTCAGTAGGGTTTAGTTTTTGAATTGAGTTTGTTTAACTAGATGTTAATTAAGGTAGTAGGGTTTAGTTTAGAGTAAAATTTAGTTTAGTAGTTAACTAAATATAATCTATATTTGGTTTTTGAATTGAGTTTGAGAGAGCATGAGATTTGTGTAGATTTTCTTGAAGTGTCAAACACTAGGAGATGCAAATTTGAAGTGGTCATGATATATGCAAATTCCTCAATTGTGTTTGCTCATCTTTAGCTACTGTTGTAGTTTCTCATGTACATATTCTTAAGTGGTCTTGTTATATGCAACATAGAAGTGGTTCGATTGTGGCCGAGTGGCCTTTTGTTGTTTGCAGGAAATGAAGCCGAGTGGCCTATGTTTTGCCGGAATGTTGATTCATTTCCGTTCTGGCAAATTTTAGGTGCTCGATTTGTCCACTTTTTAGCAAAGGTCATGCCGAAATATTCCATGAATTTCGGCGTGACTTGTGGTACAAACTAGGACATATCGAGTGCCTGGGATTTGCCACACCGGGAAGGAGTCAACGGTCCTAACATAGGCCTTTTTATGTCATTATTCATTTTATTAAGGCTAGATTAATTGACTAGATTTAATCGTAGGAAACATGGCTAGCAACGATGAAAGACAGGGTTCTGGTGATTGCGACAACGTCTACCTGGCGGCAGACGAATTTTTGAGCATTGCTGACGATCAACGGATGTTGTTGCTGGGCCCACCTATCGCATCGGGGACTTAGACCGACATGCAGACCGGCGCTGAGACTGAGACCGGCACCGATACTAGCGGAGCCGGTATAGAACCGAAAGCAAAGAGGCCATGGTGGCTAAACCAGCTCATGACTACTAGACTGGTGGTCACGGAGATGGACAACAACATTTTTGAGCCAACATCGCTCGAGGAAGCACGATCGTGCTACCGCAATCAAATAGGCTGCATCGTACGGACAATCGCCACCATCAACAATGAGAAACTAAAGAAGATAGATAATATGATGCCCTCCCTCCTAAAGAAGCTGCACCAGATATTCTTGTTCTCGGGCCGGTATGAAAAGGAATATGAAAATCCAGATAAGGACCCGATAATGAAGAAGATAAGCAAACACGCCATGACCAAGTTTAGCGACGCATTGGCCGCCTGGAAAGCAAGGGTGAAACATCGCACCGTCAACAAAAAGGAACCCTACTTTGAGATTGTAAAGGATAATCCTACAATCATGCAAGAGTAGTTTGAAATATTCAAGGCGACTTGCGAGGCCGAAGCTGCCAAAAAAAGTCTAAGTACATGAAGGGGCTTCAACAAAGGAACATGGGGCGCCACCACCTCGGAAGCCGTGTGTAAGGGCATATTTATCCCTAAGGTGTTTTGGTGATTGATGACAACGCGTTTGCGGACTAATCGTGTGCCTTGAGTATCCCAGACATTTCATCGCTAGGCACAAGACGGTTGGGTGCCCCTCGAAGACTATTGAAGACGGCGTCTTTTCTACGTTTCTTTTTGGTGGATTTGAGTCATAGGAAAGTCGTACTATTAAGAGGGGGTTTGCGTCGGAATGGTTTGGGTGGAATCATCACGTACACGTTTCTTCCTTGTCCCCTCCTTTATCTTGCACCTTGGAGCTTCCTCCGTTGCTTATCTCGTCACCTTGCTTCTGGCTGCTGTGTTGGCCTGCGGTAGTACTGCTCCCAGGTGAGCAGTAGTACCGTAGGCACCAGCGGTAGTACCGTGCTGTGGCGCGGTAGTACCGCAGGTGCCCACGGTAGTACCGCTCCCCTAGAGCTGCACTACCGTGGCCCACCAGGCTAGTACTGCTCCCCCGCGGTAGTAGGGGCGGATGTAATTTTTTACATCCGCGCCTACCACGGTAGTACCGCTTTCACTCCGCGGTAGTACCGTGCTCAGCTGCCAGGCGGTAGTACCGCCCCTCTGCGATATTACTGTGTCGGGTTTTTGCTTCTTCCATTTTTCAGCGGAAGTAGGCACGGTTGTTTCCTTATCCTCTCTCTTCCCAGGCTAGGGGATTCCTGCCTTGCGGTAGTACCGCAAGGGGGAGCGGTAGTACCACGCCCACGGAAGTACCGCCCTCAGCACTTGTGCCACAGGTCTGCCCTAGCCGTTGCTGGTGCAGCGGCAGTACCGCGGGCCTGCACGGTTGTACCGCGTGACCTCGCGGTAGTACCGCTTGGCAGCAAGCGGTAGTACCGCGTGGCCCCATGGTAGTACCGCTTGCCTGGTGCGGTAGTACCGCTGGCCGCGGGCTGGTAGGTGGATAACGGTTGGATCTTTGTCCCTCACTATATAAGGGGTACCCTTCTTCCCCGTTGACTTATCTCTTCCAACCCTAAGCTCCATTGTTGCTCTAAGCTCCATTTCCCCCCGATCTCACTCCCTAGCCAATCAAACTTGTTGATTTGCTCGGGAGTGGTTGAGAAGGCCTCGATCCACACTTCCACCAAGAGAAATTTGATTCCCCCCACTAATCCCTTGCGGATCTTGTTACTCTTAGGTGTTTGAGCATCCTAGACGGTTGAAGTCACCACGGAGCCATAGTCCATTGTGGTGAAGCTTCATGGTGTCGTTGGGAGCCTCTAATTGAGTTGTGGAGATTGCCCCAACCTTGTTTGTAAAGGTTCGGTCGCCGCCTCCAAGGGCACCAATAGTGGAATCACGACATCTCGCATTGTGTGAGGGCGTGAGGAGAATACGGTGGCCCTAGTGGCTTTTTGGGGAGCATTGTGCCTCCACACCGCTCCAACGGAGACGTACTTCCCTTCAAAGGGAAGGAACTTCGGTAACACATCCTCGTCTCCACCGTCTCCACTCTTGGTTATCTCGTGCCTTTACTTGTGCAAGCTTATTTGTGTCATATCTCTTGCTTGCTTGTGTTCCTATCCTTGTTGCATCATATAGGTTGCTCACCTAGTTGCATATCTAGACAACCTACTTTGATGCAAAGTTTAAATTGTTAAAGAAAAGCTAAAAATTGTTAGTTGCCTATTCACTCCCCCTCTAGTCAACCATATCGATCCTTTCAATTGGTATCAGAGCCTCGTCTCTTTATTAAGGACTTTACCGTCCGAAGAGTATGGTTGATACTGTAGACGGTGTGGAGGAACACTCCGGTGTGAATCCGATCTCGTCTACGGGCGATGGGGAAACCTCGGTCTCTCGTGAGGAGTTCAATGTGGCCTTGGAGACATTGAAAACCTCCATGACGATCGAGGTTGAAAGCATGTTTACTAAATTCCTTGAAGGGCTTAAACTATCCACCGCACCGTTGAAAGTGGGTAATCCCACCGACAAGGTGACGGATGCTACCTCCAATAAGGGGGAAGCTAGTAGCGAAAAGTCTCCTTCTTCTAGTGGTAAGAATGGCACCGACATCTTTGCTCATGTGGAACCACCACTTGTTTATGGTGGACCGGTTCCTTCCACTCATTTGAATCATGCCGGTCCTCCCCCTAAGATTGTGAAAAATGAGGACTTTGATTCTTGGGTTTACCGCTTTAAACGTCATTTGAATCATGTGAACACTAATCTTTGGAGAATCATTGAAGAAGGTTTCTATCCGCATGATCCAAGCAACTTCACTCCTCGAGAATCTGCGGATAATCAATTCAATGAGAATGCTCTCTTCATCATTCAAGATGCAATTCCACCCGAAGATCTACCTCATCTTCGGCCCTTCGCCTTGGCCAAAGACGCATGGCTTTGTGTTGTCTCACTCTACCGGGGAAGCGCAAGCATTCAACACTCCAACTATGAAGTGGTGCAAGATGAGGCCGATGAGTTTGCAATGAAAGAAGATGAAGAACCTCGTGAGCTTTATCGGAGAGTAACCAAACTCGCGGTCTCACTTCGAGATCACGGGAGCAAGGACACGGATGACAATTGGATCAAGCGCAAATTCCTCAAGGCAATGATGCCCTACCACAAGGCCATGTCCTCCGTCATTCGTCAAAGGCCGGACTTCCACACTTTGACCTCAAGCGAAGTGTTGGATGAGTTTGTGGCCATGAACATTTTGGACAAGACCGCCGACAATGTGGTGCTTCGTTCTCAAAGGGCAAAGAAGCCCAACCTTGCATTGAAGGCCAAGCTCTGCGTTGAAGAAGAGGAAGAGGAAGAAGAGGAGAGCAACCCCTAAGATACTAAGTATGCATATCATGAACACATGGCACTTGCTTCAAGGCAATTTTGGAGCAAGAAAAACTCAAGGCCAAACTTTAACAAAAACAACTCAAGTGGCACGAAGAGCAAGCAACGTGTAAGGACTTGCTACAATTGTGGCAATGTGAGTCATTTTGTTGCGGAGTGCCTGTATGAGAAGAGGGAAGACAATGGTGGCAAACTCATCCGAAAGGACAAGGCCAAGTCGTTCCCCAACAAGAGCAACTTCACCAAGAAGACTTCCCCCAAGGCATTGGTGGTACAAGAAGAGTACAATGAGGATGATGACGATGATGAATATGGTGAGTCGGTTTCCATGGCCTCTGTTGCCATTGCGACGACTCCACGGGTGTCTCTCTTCGACTCACCCAATGAGAGCATCACCGCCAAGTGCCTCATGGCTAAAGACACCAACAAGGTAACCTCCAACATCAAAACTACCATCATTAATCATCCTTCTTCGACGGATAGCATTGATGAACATGAGGGAGATAATGTGGAGGTGAATGAGTTTGATGCCTTTATGGGCAAACTTAAGGGTAAATCCAAGAAGCACTTTGTTGCTCTCTTGGAACAACTTGGTGAAGCCAATGACATGATCGAGGCTCACGAAGATACCATCTCTAAGATGGAAGGGCATAGTCGTGACTATGCCAATGAGATCTTGGATCTTTCAAATGCTCTTGAGGAAGAGCGTGGTCTTCGTTTGGCTCTTGAGGAGTCACACAACGTTGATCATGCTTAGTTAAAGAAAGATTTTGATCATGTTCTCATTGTTTCTCGTGTGCTAAAATCCGAGAAGGCCGAACTTGAGGTTGATCTTGCTAGACTCAAAGAGGAGTTTGATCTACTTGACAAGGCTCACAAGGTCTTGAAGGGTGCTCATACTAGCCTTAAAGAGTCTCATGATCAACTTCAAGTGAAGCTAACCAAGGAAAAAGCCACTTTTCCTCGTATGATGTTAATTGATAATGCAAATGCTACTAACCCGTGTTGTGAGCATGTGCATCTTGTTGAGGAGAACGCTAAGCTAAAGGTGCAACTTGAGAAGGGTCTTGCGTCTTGCATACAAGGCAAGAAGAACCTCAACGACCTCTTGTCCAACCAAAAGGGAGTTGTGGCTAAGGAAGGGATTGGGTACGTGCCTGAGTCCAAGAACAAGAAGAAGAATGACAAGACCAAACAACCTCCTCCTCTCATGCAAACCTTTGTGAAGGAGGGAGAGAGTGCTTCCAAGGAGAAGAAGAACAATGAGAAGGGTGGCGGTGTCAAAAAGGACAATGCCACTCCTCCCATCAAAGCCGGCGACTTTAATCCTTCTTATATGTTATGTCATGCTAGTGATGGGCATCTCCATGACAAATTTGTTGGTTCCCCTCATGAGTACATTGAATGGTCTATTTGGGTTCAAAGACCCTTGTTACTAACATCAAAGGACCCATTACAAAATGGGTACCTAAAACCAAGCATTGATCTCTTGTAGGTGTTTGCTTCCGGTGGGGGATCATGGTTGCTCGATAGTGGAGCTACAAATCATATGACCGGAAGCAAGGACTTGGTGGTGGACGTGCACAAGATTCCATCTATGCCCACCAATGTCGAGTGGGGTGATGCCTCATCTTCTAAGGTATTGGGACTTGGCAAGGTAGTCATTTATCATGATCTCATGATCGAGAAGGTCATGCTTGTTGAGTCCCTTGCATACAATTTACTTTCCGTTCGTCAACTTGCAATCATGGGCTTTGCCACTTTCTTTGATATCGATACCGTGGCCCTCTTATGGAGCAAGACTCTTAAAGTAGCCTTTGTTGGGCATGTCGAGAACGGTCTATATGTGATTAACTTTTCGGAGCGACCCACTAAGACCGCGACATGCCTAATGGCTAAAGTTGATGTGGGATGGCTTTGGCATCGCCGTTTAGCCCATGTCAATATGAGATCTTTGCAAAGTCTTCTCAAGGGGGACCATGTCCGTGGACTAATGAATGTTAGTTTTGCTAAAGATCGTGCTTGCAGTGCTTGTATAGAAGGAAAGCTACATGAGAAGGCTCACCCTCCCACGACTATCATTTACTCAAAGAGGCCTTTGGAACTCCTTCACTTGGATCTCTTTGGGCCTCCATCCTTCGATAGTCTTGGGGGTAGGAAGGTATTGCTTGGTGATTGTGGATGACTACTCAAGATACACTTGGGTGTATTTCTTAAAGAGGAAGAGCGAGACCCAACAAACAGTCATTGACTTTGCAAATGAAGCACAACGTCAACACAATGCAAATATCTTGACAATAAGAAGTGACAACGGCACCGAGTTTAAGAACTACATCTTGGATGAGTTTCTTGGTGATGAGGGGATCAAGCATCAATATTCCGCACCTTACACCCCTCAACAAAATGGTGTTGCGGAGAGGAAGAACCGGACGTTGATGGATGCGGCAAGGACCATGATGGCGGAGTTCAAGTCTCCATACAACTTTTGGGCCGAAGCCATCAACACCGCGTGTCATGCATCCAATCGGCTCTACCTCTGCAAGGGCTTGAACAAGACTCCATATGAGATACTCACCGGTAACAAGCCCAACCTCAAGTACTTTTGGGTGTTCGGGTGTAAGTGTTTCATTCTCAAGAAAGGTGTTCGGTTGTCTAAATTTGAGGCTAGAGCTTATGAGGGCATATTTGTTGGTTATGCTAGAAACTCTCATGCTTACCGTGTCCTCAATAAATCCACGGGACTTATTGAGGAGACGTGTAACGTGGAGTTTGATGAGAATAACGGCTCCCAAGTGGAGCAAAGTGGCACTTGTGATGTAGGTGATGAAATTCCTCCTCAAGCCATAAGAAGAATGGGTGTTGGCTTTATCCTACCCATTGAGGAACCCCTTGTGGCCGAAGGAGAAGGACAATGCTCCACTCAAGTGGAGCCATCACAAACCCAAGGCCCACACGCTTCCGAAGAACAACATGAAGGCCCTCATCCTCAAGAACATGACCAAGGGAAGATCATGCTCAAGACGGTGTTGACACATCAAGTGATGCCCAAGGTCAAGTTCTCTCCTCCGAGCAAGTTCAAGAACAAGAACAAGCTCAAGACGACGCTCAAGATGATCAAGTGACCACTCCTCGTCTCACCCCCGAGGAGGAATTGGAGCGTCGTGCCGCCAAGGTTGCTTCCAAGCTCTCCACCAAGGATCATCTCATGATGAATGTGCTTGGAAGCTTAAGAAAGGGGATAAGCACTCGTAGACAATTAGCAAACTATTGTGAGCATCACGCGTTTGTCTCTTGTGTCGAACCCCACAAGGTCTATGAGGCGCTTGAAGATCCGGATTGGCTCAATGCCATGCATGAAGAACTCAACAACTTCGAGCGCAACAAAGTGTGGAGGTTGGTGCCAAGACCGACGGGGAACCACAATGTCATTGGAACAAAGTGGATATTTAAGAACAAGCAAGATGTCCATGGGATTATCATTCGCAACAAGGCTCGTTTGGTAGCACAAGGCTACTCCCAAGTCGAGGGTATCGACTACGGTGAAACCTTTGCTCCCGTTGCTTGTCTTGAATCCATTCGCATGTTGATTGCATATGCTTCTCATCATAACTTTAAGTTACAACAAATGGATGTGAAGAGTGCTTTTCTTAATGGTCCCATTAATGAATTGGTTTATGTCAAGCAACCCCCCGGGTTCGAGGATCCGTACTTTCCCAATCATGTGTATCAACTCGATAAGGCACTCTATGGCCTTAAACAAGCCCCACATGCGTGGTATGACCACCTTACCGAGTTGTTACAAGACCGTGGTTTTGAAGTTGGGCTAATCGACCCCACTCTTTTTACTAAGAAGGTCAAAGGGGAGTTGTTTGTGTGCCAATTATATGTTGATGATATTATCTTTGGTTCCCCTAACAAAGCTTTCAATGAGGAATTTGCCGCTCTCATGACCTCAAAGTTCGAGATGTCTTCCATGGGAGAGTTGAAGTTCTTTCTAGGGTTCGAAGTGAATCAAAGAAGAGAAGGAACCTTCATCAACCAAGCCAAATACACTCAAGACATGCTCAAGAGATTCAAGCTAAGTGATGTCAAGGCGGTTTCCACTCCAATGCCCACCAAGTGCCAACTTGACATAGATCCCAATGGTAAAGCGGTGGATCAAAAGGTATATCGTTCCATGATAGGCTCCTTGCTTTACCTTTGTGCATCTAGACCGGATATCATGTTGCGTGTGGGAATTTGTGCACGGTTTCAAGCCGCACCTAAGGAAAGTCACTATGTGGCGGTCAAACGAATCTTTCAATATTTGGCTCATACCCCAAACTTTGGCTTATGGTACCCAAGAGGAGCAAACTTCAAGCTTGTAGGGTATTCGGATTCCGATTGGGCGGGAGACAAAGTGGATAGGAAGTCCACTTCCGGAGGGTGCCAATTCCTTGGTTGCTCTTTGGTAAGTTGGTCTTCCAAAAAGCAAAGTTGTGTGTCTCTCTCGTCCACCGAAGCGGAGTATGTGGCGGCCGGTAGTTGTTGTGCACAACTCTTATGGATGAGGCAAACTTTAAAGGATTACGGTGTCATTTGTGACAAAGTGCCTCTTTGGTGTGACAATGAAAGTGCCATCAAGATCTCTCTCAACCCGGTGCAACACTTGAAGACGAAGCATATTGAGATCCGGTATCACATTAGGCGAGGAGAGATTGAGCTCAACTATGTCAACACTCATGATAACCTTGCAGATATTTTCACGAAGCCCTTGGATGAAGCAAGATTTCACGAGTTAAGGCATGAGCTAAATATCATTGATTCGAGCAATGTTGCTCGAACCCTTGCACACCCCACCATACTCAACTTGTTGTCTTGTTTAGATGTAGGCATGGACATAGGGTGAGTGTTGTTCTCTCAATGAACTCTTCCTCCCCCATTATGAATAAATTGATCAAGTCTTTCACATTAGCCATGTTTGATGGTGCTTGTGCTTCAAAGACGAGTTTTGGTCATGGGCCCAAGGATAATTCTTCGCGGTGCCATACCAATTGACTCAAACATAGGTGGCCACGACCACCACCCTCTCTTTGGAGAGGTGGTGTCTCGTGGTTGTTTCATTTTGTCGTTTGCCTTTCTGCCTTCGTGTGTAGCATGGTCTTGTGGTGTCGTGTTGCCCCGGAGTGTTTGTGCAAAGACCTCTTTTTCGTGTGCTTGAAACGTGCATCTTCTTGAGCCCACGGTACTACCACTTGAGAGGGCACGGTACTACCGCGCCAGAGCGCGGTACTACCGCTCAGGTGCGGTACTTTCGCCGAGCGGTACTACCGCGATGAGGCACGGTACTACCGCGCCATCGAGTGAGCGTGGGGGTTATGACTCGGGCAGGGGAGTTCCAACTCCCCATACCCATTCACTTGTCTCTCTCCCCACGTCTCTCTCTCTCTTGCTCAAGAACGGTGCCGGAGGTCCTCGCCAGATCTCCATCTCCGACCACTCTCCTCGGATTCCGACCGATGGGATTGTTCTCCACCACTTCCTCTTGTCATGGACCAAGGTTTTTCCCCAAATCCCTCTTTTTCTTGGTTGTTCTCTCGCTTCTAGGTTTTTGGGGAGATACTTGTTGTTCTTGAGATTTTAGGCCAAATCTGTGCGAGAGTAGGATGTAGGAGAGTCGTGTTGTGTAGGAATCATACTTGATATGTTGTCATGTGGTAGATTTGTCCAACCATAGTACCGCCGCGGTTTCGCGGGTTTTTCTCAGATTTGAACTTGTTCGGATCTGACACGGTGCGGTACTATCGTGTCTCATGTGCGGTACTACCGCTCGTGCGGTACTACCGCCCATCAGGTGCGGTACTACCGCACCAGCTCATGCGGTACTACCGCCCATCAGACGCGGTACTACCGCGCTAGCTGTGGCACTAAGATCCTACTACCGCTCCCAGACCCGGTACTACCGTGGCCCTACATGGTACTACCGCGACTAAGAGCGCTACTACAATCTTAGTACCGCAGCACTTGGCAGTACTACCGTAGGGATCAAATTTCTCTCATGGCAATTATCTTGTGTGCTTCCTACATGTTTCTTTTGCTTTGTTGTGGTCTTTGCATTGATCCTTCTTGCTTGTCATGTGTGTTTTGTGCTTTGTGTCTCAGGTGGTGGCTCTCGCCGTTCCAATCCCAGTCATGACATTGGCTCCAAGCGTCTGCGCAATCCCCAAGATGAAGCACCAGAGGGCTCCAATGCCCCCAAGCGCAATGTCAAGACCACTGCTAGCAAGCAAAAGGAACCTGCTAAGGGCATGGACGAGATTTCAGTCAATGAGTATGTCGAACGCCGGAAGATCAATCCCTATGTGAATCCTCGGGCTGTCCTCAGAGGCACCGAGTTGTTCTGGACCAAACAACAGGCTCTCATCTATCTGGATGTGATCAAGAACAAGCAGAATACCTTCGTGGATGTCAAGTGGATAGAAATGAATCACATGCGGAAGGACAAGTTTCATGACTATTTTGGAGAGGCTCTGGACTTGGTGGAGCAGTTTGCTATTGAGCCTGTGATCTCCTTTCACCTTGACTATGACCCTGAGCTTATCTGTCAGTTCTTTGCCTCAGTTTACTTTCATCCCGGGGATGAGTGGAGGATGACCTGGATGACCAACGGCCGTCAGCTGTCTGCTACATGGAAGGAGTTCATGGATCTGCTTCACATTCCTGATGACGGGCTTCACACACCCGTTGGTGTTCACCCCCACACCAACTCTGAGTCTGCTAACAAGAACCTGCTTCAGCCATTCCTTGTTGAGAAGGTGCTCCCCAATGGCAAGTCGACTTGGGTGCTGAACTCCTTTCTGGATATCATGCATCGCATCTTCCGCAACACTCTGTTCCCACACATTGGCGACAAGGACAAGGTTCATTCTTATCTAGTGGACATGTTGCTCCTATGTGCAGAGGCACGTTCATCTTAGACTCACCCACTTGATGTCTCACACATCATGTGGTGTGAGCTTTGGTTTGCGGTGTTCACTCGCAAGGTACCTATCTATGGACCGTACCTGTTTCTGTTGCTCTCCACAACTTGGGAGAAGATGTATCCTGGTGATGAGTTCCTTGCTCCAGACTGGATTCGGCATGAGTCCATCAGTCTCCGCGTCAAGCCCAACTGGGCCAACACTACCACCCGTGCTGAGGCTTCTTCTGCTAGGAGGGCTGTTGGTGAGGAGGAGGCCGGTGCAGAGCATGTTGCTGAGGACCGTGCTACTAGGTCTACCACACCTTCCTCTGAGCCATCGTGGGCCAAGAAGTTAAAGGACAAGATGAAGACTCTTCTGCATGCAGGCAAAGGGACAATACAGGACTCACGTGGCAGACAAGGAGAGTCGCCGCCGTGACAAGAAGGTTATGAGGCTCTTTGGAGAGGATGTCTCTGGCGGTTCTGAGGATGTCATCACGCCAGAGGCTGCCTGGATGGCGAAGCAGGGGTACAAGTGGACCAGTTCAGAGCAGGACATCGAGGAGTCCATCCCCGCAGCTGAGTCTGATGAGGAGCACGAGGAGCAGTGGGATGACTTCTCTGCCTGAGCCACCCCGTGAGTGTAGGTGTCCTCTCTGCCTTTTTGGCGTCTCGATGCCAAAGGGGGAGAGAGTGTAGGGATTTGCGTTGTGTCGTGCTTGGTGTGTTTGCTTTGTCGTTTGAACCTCGTTTGCCTTTGTTTGGTTTGTGCCTTTGAGACTTATCCTACATATGGTGTAAGACATATGCACTCTATCTATCTTAGTTAACTTATGTTTGTGCTATCTTGTCTAGTGTTAGCCTTCCTATTACTAGATATGCTTCGTCTCTATAATATAGGGGTAGCTTTGATCCTAGTATGTGTGCCGTGCAGTCCAAAGCACCCATCTAGTTGGCACACGTCTAGGGGGAGCTCGTCTATATTCTAGAGAGGAGGGGTTTGCGGTTCCTTAATATTATTTCCCTTGTGCAAATCCCGTATTGTCATCAATCCACCAAATAGGGGGAGATTGTAAGGTCATATTTATCCCTAAGGTGTTTTGGTGATTGATGACAACGCGTTTGCGGACTAATCGTGTGCCTTGAGTATCCCAGACATTTCATCGCTAGGCACAAGACGGTTGGGTGCCCCTCGAAGACTGTTGAAGATGGCGTCTTCTATACGTTTCTTTTTGGTGGATTTGAGTCGTAGGAAAGCCGTACTATTAAAAGGGGGTCCGCGTCAGAAAGGTTTGGGTGGAATCATCACGTACACGTTTCTTCCTTGTCCCCTCCTTTCTCTTGCACCTTGGAGCTTCCTCCGTTGCTTATCTCGTCACCTTGCTTCTGGCTGCTGTGTTGGCCTGCGGTAGTACTGCTCCCAGGTGAGCGGCAGTACCGTAGGCACCAGCGGTAGTACCGTGCTGCGGCATGGTAGTACCGCAGGTGCCCACAGTAGTACCGCTCCCCTGGAGCTGCACTACCGTGGCTCACCAGGCTAGTACTGCTCCCCCGCGGTAGTAGGGGCGGATGTAAGTTTTTACATCCGCGCCTACCACGGTAGTACCGCTTTCACTCCGCGGTAGTACCGTGCTCAGCTGCCAGGCGGTAGTACCGCCCCTCTGCGATATTACTGTGTCGGGTTTTTGCTTCTTCCATTTTTCAGCGGAAGTAGGCACGGTTGTTTCCTTATCCTCTCTCTTCCCAGGCTAGGGGATTCCTGCCTTGCGGTAGTACCGCAAGGGGGAGCGGTAGTACCACGCCCACGGAAGTACCGCCCTCAGCACTTGTGCCACAGGTCTGCCCTAGCCATTGCTGGTGCAGCGGCAGTACCGCGGGCCTGCACGGTTGTACCGCGTGACCTCACGGTAGTACCGCTTGGCAGCAAGCGGTAGTACCGCGTGGCCCCATGGTAGTACCGCTTGCCTGGTGCGGTAGTACCGCTGGCCGCGGGCTGGTAGGTGGATAACGGTTGGATCTTTGTCCCTCACTATATAAGGGGTACCCTTCTTCCCCGTTGACTTATCTCTTCCAACCCTAAGCTCCATTGTTGCTCTAAGCTCCATTTTTGCCCGATCTCACTCCCTAGCCAATCAAACTTGTTGATTTGCTCGGGAGTGGTTGAGAAGGCCTCGATCCACACTTCCACCAAGAGAAATTTGATTCCCCCCACTAATCCCTTGCGGATTTTGTTATTGAGTTGTGGAGATTTCCCCAACCTTGTTTGTAAAGGTTCGGTCGCCGCCTCCAAGGGCACCAATAGTGGAATCACGACATCTCGCATTGTGTGAGGGTGTGAGGAGAATACGGTGGCCCTAGTGGCTTCTTGGGGAGCATTGTGCCTCCACACCGCTCCAACGGAGATGTACTTCCCTTTAAAGGGAAGGAACTTCGGTAACACATCCTCGTCTCCACCGTCTCCACTCTTGGTTATCTCGTGCCTTTACTTGTGCAAGCTTATTTGTGTCATATCTCTTGCTTGCTTGTGTTCCTATCCTTGTTGCATCATATAGGTTGCTCACCTAGTTGCATATCTAGACAACCTACTTTGATGCAAAGTTTAAATTGTTAAAGAAAAGCTAAAAATTGTTAGTTGCCTATTCACCCCCCCTATAGTCAACCATATCGATCCTTTCACCGTGGTTACGGCGGGAAGAGGTCCATATGGGCCAAGGAGGACACGGAACGCGAAAGTCTGGGCATCCCAGACCCCTTGACGGACTTCACCGTCCCGCAGGAGCGTGACATCCTCAGGGCACGACACCATTGGGACTCAGTCAAGAAGTTTTTCAAGACGGACCCTGTTGGGGATATAACTACTGGGTATGACCCGCCCAGGAGGGGCTGATAACCCACAAGTATAGGGGATCACAACAGTTTTCGAGGGTAGAGTATTCAACCAAAATTTATTGATTTGACACAAGGGGAGCCAAAGAATATTCTCAAGTATTAGCAGCTGAGTTGTCAATTCAACCACACCTGGAAACTTAATATCTGCAGCAAGGTATTTAGTAGCAAAGTAATATGATAGTAGTGGTAACGGTGGCAAAAGTAACGGTAGCAAAAGTAATTTTTTTGGGTTTCGTAGTGATGGTAACAATAGCAGCGGAAAAGTAAATAAGTGAAGAACAATATAAGAAAAGCTCGTAGGCAATGGATCGGTGATGGAGAATTATGCCGGATGCGATCGATCATGTAACAGTCATAACATAGGGTGACATAGAACTAGATCCAGTTCATCAATGTAATGTAGGCATGTATTCCGAATATAGTCATACGTGCTTATGGAAAAGAACTTGCATGACATCTTTTTTCCTACCATCCCATGGCAGCGGGGTCCTATTGGAAACTAAGGGATATTAAGGCCTCCTTTTAATAGAGTACCGGACCAAAGCATTAACACATAGTGAATACATGAACTCCTCAAACTACGGTCATCACCGGGAGTGGTCCCGATTATTGTCACTTCGGGGTTGCCAGATCATAACACATAGTAGGTGACTATAGACTTGCAAGATAGGATCAAGAACTCTCATATATTGATGAAAACATAATAGGTTCAGATCTGAAATCATGGCACTCGGGCCCTAGTGATAAGCATTAAGCATAGCAAAGTCATAGGAACATCAATCTCAGAACATAGTGGATACTAGGGATCAAACCCTAACAAAACTAACTCGATTACATGATAAATCTCATCCAACCCATCACCGTCCAGCAAGCCTATGATGGAATTACTCACGGACGGCGGTGAGCATCATGAAATTGGTGATGGAGGAAGGTGGATGATGACGATGGCGACGGATTCCCCTCTTTGGAGCCCCGAACGGACTCCAGATCAGCCCTCCCGAGAGAGTTTAGGGCTTGGCGGCGGCTCCATATCGTAAAACGCGATGAATCCTTCTCCCTGATTTTTTCTCCCCGGAAGTGAATATATGGAGTCAAGGTTGAGGTCGGTGGAGCATTAGGGGGCCCACAAGGCAGGGGGCGCGCCCCCACCCTCATGGACAGGTGGAGGCCCCCCTGACGTGGATTCTTCTTCCAGTATTTTTTATATATTCCAAAATAATTCTCCGTTGATTTTCAGGTCATTCCAAGAACTTTTATTTCTGCACAAAAATAACACCATGGCAATTCTGGTGAAAACAGCATCAGTCCGGGTTAGTTCCATTCAAATCATGCAAGTTAGAGTCCAAAACAAGGGCAAAAGTGTTTGGAAAAGTAGATACGACGGAGACGTATCAACTCCCCCAAGCTTAAACCTTTGCTTGTCCTCAAGCAATTCAGTTGATAAACTGAAAGTGATAAAGAAAAACTTTTACAAACTCTGTTTGCTCTTGTTGTTGTAAATATGTAAAGCCAACATTCAGGTTTTCAGCAAAGATTATGAACTAACCATATTCACAATAAAACTTAGGTCTCATGTTTACTCATATCAATGACATAATCAACTAGCGAGCAATAATAATAAATCTCGGATGACAACACTTTATCAAAATAATCATGATATGATATGACAATATGGTATCTCGCTAGCCCTTTCTGAGACCACAAAACATAAATGCAGAGCACCTTTAAAGATCAAGGACTGACTAGACATTGTAATTCATGGTAAAAGAGATCCAGTCAAGTCATACTCAATGTAAACTAACGGTAATGGATGCAAATGACAACGGTGCTCTCCAACTGGTGCTTTTCAATAAGAGGATGATGACTCAACATAAAAGTAAATAGATAGGCCCTTCGCAGAGGGAAGCAGGGATTTGTAGAGGTGCCACAGTTTTGAAATAGATATGAATAATATTTTGAGCGGTATACTTTCATTGTCAACATAACAACCGAGAGATCTCGATATCTTCCATGCTACACACATTATAGGCGGTTCCCAAACAGAATGGTAAAGTTTATACTCCCCCTCCACCAACAAGCATCAAACCATGGCTTGCTCAAAACAACGAGTGCCTCCTATTAACAAGAGTCCCGGGGGAGTTTTGTTTGCAATTATTTTGATTTGATTTGCATAAATCATGGGACTGGGCATCCCGGTGACCAGCCATGTTCTCGTGAGTGAGGAGCGGAGTCCACTCATCTTGAGAATAACCCGCCTAGCTAGCATGGAAGATACATACAGCCCTAGTTGATACATGAGCTATTCGAGCATACAAAACAGAATGTTTATTTGAAGGTTTAGAGTTTGGTACATACAAATTTACTTGGAACGACAGGTAGATACCGTATATAGGTAGGTATGGTGGACTCATATGGAATAACTTTGGGGTTTATGGAATTGGATGCACAAGCAGTATTGCCGCTTAGTACAAGTGAAGGCTAGCAAAAGACTGGGAAGCGACCAGCTAGAGAGCAACAACAGTCATGAACATGCATTAAAATTAATCAACACCGAATGCAAGCGTGAGTAGGATATAATGCACCATGAACATAAATATCGTAGAGGCTATGTTGATTTTGTTTCAACTACATGCGTGAACATGTGCCAAGTCAAGCCACTCGAATTGTTCAAAAGAGGATACCACCCTATCATACCACATCACAACCGTTTTAATAGCATGTTGGCACGCAAGGTAAACCATTATAAGCTCCTAGCTAATTAAGCATGTCATAAGCAACTACAATCTATAATTGTCATTGCAAACATGTTTCTTTCATAATAGGCTAAATCAGGAATGATGAACTAATCATATTTACAAAAACAAGAGAGGTCGAGTTCATACCAGCTTTTCTCATCTCAATAAGTTCATCATATAATCATCATTATTGCCTTTCACTTGCACGGCCGAATAGTGTGGGTAATAATAATAGTGCACGTGCATTAGACTAAGCTGGAATCTACAAGCATTCAATTCAAGAGAGAAGACAAGGTACTATGGGCTCTTTGTTAGATCAACAATAATGCATATAAGAGCCACTCAACATTTTCATTATGGTCTTCTCCTCTCGACCCCAAAGAAAAGAAACAAAACTATTTACACGGGAAACCTCCCAATAAGCAAAAGAAGAACGAGAAATCTTTTTGCGTTTCCTTTTTAATTACTACTACTACAGGCATGGAAAGTAAACTAACTAAAAGCCACAACTATTTTTTGTTTTTCTTAAGGTTTATCATACACACAAGAATAAAGGATAAAAAGGAAAATAAACTAGCATGGATGATAAAGTGAAAAAGTATGAGCACCGATAACTAGCATGAGTGTGTGAACATTAATGTATTGTCGGTGAGAAATACGTACTTCCCCAAGCTTAGGCTTTTGGCCTAAGTTGGTCTATGGCCACGGCTGGCCTGGCAGATATCCAAAGTTATAGTTCGGGTCGTACTGAGAAGAATCCCCCTGGTGCCACTGGTTGGCGATCTCTTCCGGGTTCCACTGATAAACAGACTGCCAGTGAGGATCAAATTGTGGTTCCGGCTCTGGCTCTGTAGCTGGTGTGGGGTTTCGGTAGGCATGTATGGCCTCCAGCGGAACAAGGTACTTGCCTGCAGATAAGTCAAACAAGGAAGGAGCAGGCAAAGTAATAGTCTCAGGGTGATTTTTATCAAATATCAGCTTGTACTTAAGCATCTTTTCCTTATTCTTAACGATAAAATCATGTGCTACCATACTCTTATAGTCTAGAAAAACAGGAGGCAACACCTTTTCTTCCTTCTCATAATGTCTAATAGGTATGTTAAAATGTGCAGCGAGGCGCGAGGCAAAAATACCTCCCAAGATGGGGCCCTTAGTACGGTTAAGATTTAACCGCTTTGCAACAATAGTGCCCATACTAAATGTTTCATCACGGAACACGGCATGGCACAAAATAACAATATCAGGGGCACTAAGGTTGCCACAGTTTCCGCGACCAATTAAGCATCTACTAGCAAATATTGCAAAGTAACGTAAAACAAGAAAATGTATGCTAGTAATTCTTGCATCGGAAACTTTCCTTGTTTCCCCTACAGCAATTGTATCAATAAACCCTTCCACATCATCACGATGTGGTTCCTATACAGTGCCCTCGAAAGGGATCAAACAAACCCGACAAAAATCACGAAGTGACATCTCCTTATGCTCATCGTATAAATAAAATTCCACCGTAGGTGGTGAGCTCCTAGCATGGAAATGAAAGTTTTGCAGAAAGATATTGGTGAGTAAGAGATACTATTCACGTTGGTCGTGGAGGAAGGCGGTGAGGCCTGCATTCTCAGCCAATTCATAGAAATCATCATAAATCCCGGCTGCTCTCAAGAAATCGTCACAAGGCCATTCACACGGCCGAACCTCCGCGGTGCGAGGGAGATTATACTTGGGCTTCTTGTTCTCTTCACTTTGTTTATCCTTCGAGCTTCGGCTCGATGAGCCCCTAAAAAAATCTCTTCATCTTTTTCTGAAAATTTCTGATATTTTTAGTAACTTCAAAATAAAAGTGAACCAAACTCAACAATATTGATAGCAACTACTCCTACAAGTGCCTAGAGGATATATCATGCATTAAAACTACTTTTGACCATATAAATTTGACATGCAAGCTCAAGAACAGGGTCACCTAAGCAGCAAAAATTTGCAATGAATAAAGCACTAGAACAAAAACTAATTGGACCATTGGAGGAGTCACATACCAAAGAACAACCCCCCAAAGCAGTTTTGTGAATGGAGCTTTGAGCAAGAAGATCGAAAATGGCAGCAAGATGAGCTTGGACTCGGGTTTGAGCTCGCTAGTGATGTTTTTGGGAGGAAGAAGGAGTGTGTGGTAGCTGGAATAAGTGGAGGGGAGCCACCATGGGCCCACGAGGTAGGGGGCGCGCCCTGGATGCTCGTGGACAGGTGCTTGCTCCCCCTGTTGTGTTCTCAGTGCTAGATATTCTCAAATATTCTAGAAAAAAATCATATTTAATTTTCAGGGCATTTGGAGAACTTTTATTTTTGGGGTATTTTTTGCATGAATAATTCAGAAAACTGACAGGAAAAATACTATTTTTGCTTTATTTAATATAAATAACAGAAAGTAAAAATAGGGTACATAGAGTTGTGCCTTCTAACTTCATCCATCTCATGATGATCAAAAGGAATGCACTAACAAGGTTTATCAGGTCTTGTTAACAAACTCATTTCGAGTAACATGAAACTGGAGAAATTTCGAATAACACTAGGTTACCTCAACGGGGATATGCATGTCCCCAACAATAAGAATGTCATACTTCTTTTTGACAGTAGAAAGAGGAAATTCAAAACCTCCAATAGTGATTGTTGAAATTTTTCCAATAGAATTAATACTGTGGACTTGAGGTTGTTTCCTCGGAAAGTGTACCGTATGCTCATTACCATTAACATGAAAAGTGACATTTCCTTTGGTGCAATCAATAACAGCCCCTGCAGTATTCAAAAAGGGTCTTCCAAGAATATTATACATACTATCGTCCTCAGGAATATCAAGAATAACAAAGTCCGTTAAAATAGCAACGTTTGCAACCACAATAGGCACATCCTCACAAAAACCGACATGTGCAGCAGTTGATTTGTCAGCCATTTGCAAAGATATTTCAGTAGGTGTCAACTTATTCAAATCAAGTCTACGATATAAAGAGAGAGGCATAACACTAACACCAGCTCCAAGATCACGTAAAGCAGTTTTAACATAGTTTCTTTTAATGGAGCATGGTATAGTTGGTACTCCTGGATCTCCAAGTTTCTTTGGTATTGCACCCTTAAAAGTATAATTAGCAAGCATGGTGGAAATTTCAGCTTCCGATATCTTTCTCTTACTAGTAACTATTTTCTTCATGCACTTAGCATAAGGATTCATTTTAAGCATATCAGTCAAACGCATACGCAAAAAGATAGGTCTAATCATTTCAGCAAAGCGCTCAAAATCCTCATCATCCTTTTTCTTGGATGGTTTAGGAGGAAAAGGCATGGGTTTCTGAACCCATGGTTCTCTTTCTTTACCGTGCTTCCTAGAAACAAAGTCTCTCTTATCATAACGTTGATTCTTCGATTGTGGGTTATCAAGATCAACAGCAGGTTCAATCTCTACAACATTATTATTGCTAGGTTGAGCATCAATATGAACATCATTATTAAGTATTAACATTATCACTAGGTTCATGTTCATTACCATATTGTGTTTCAGCATCAGAGATAGAAATATCATTGGGATTCTCAGGTGTGTCAACAACAGGTTCACTAGAAGCATGCAAAGTCCTATCATTTTTCTTTTTCTTCCTTTTAGAAGGACTAGGTGCATCAATATTAGTTCTCCGAGAATCTTGCTCAATTCTCTTAGGGTGGCCCTCAGGATACGAAGGTTCCCGAGTCACTTTACCTCCTCTAGTTGCAACTCTAACATCAAAGTCATTATTTTTACTATTCAATTCATTGAGCAAATCATTCTGAGCTTTAAGTACTTGTTCTACTTGAGTGGTAACCATAGAAGCATGTTTACTAATAAGTTTAAGTTCACCTTTAACACTAGCCATATAATCACTCAAGTGTTCAATCATGTAAGCATTATGTTTCAATTTTCTACCCACATAAGCATTAAAATCTTCTTGCTTAACCATAAAGTTATCAAATTCATCCAAACATTGGCTAGCAAACTTAGCAGGAGGGATTTCAGCTTTATCATATCTATAGAGAGAAATTTACCTTTACTACCTGTGTCAGGTTATTGATGAACCACAAGTATACACTACAAAAAAGACACATCCGTGACATTTTGGGCCGAACAAAATTTATTTCTGTCATACATATGACACTTCTATGACGATAATTGTGACAAAACCCGGTATCATCATAGCTGTGGTGGGCTCCTACTTCTATGACAAATAATCATGACAGAAAATGGGCTATTTGTCCTGGGCGGGCCGGAGACGCAGCTGCATGACATTCTTTGGGCCGTCCATGATGGAAAAAACCATGGTAGAAGCGAGGGGGAGGAAAATTTTGGGGAGTTCCCGGTTACGGTGGGAGGTTGGCGGCTGAGAGATGCGCGTTTCTCTTGTACACGTATGGGTGTGTGTGCGAGGCGTTGGCTCTAACTGAACCCGAGCGAGGCGTTGGGCTCTAACTAAACCCGAGCGATTCCACTGCAGGCTACGCGTTACTGAACCCGAGCGATCGATCGATGGCTGTTAACTGAACCCGATCGAGTGATTCCTTCGCCACTGCTGCTAACTGAAGCCGATCGATTGGATGAATAATGAGCGTTGGGGGGGTGTTGGAAATATGCCCTAGAGGCAATAATAAATTGATTATTATTATATTTCCTTGTTCATGATAATCATTTATTATCCATGCTAGAATTGTATTGATAGGAAACTCAGATACATGTGTGGATACATAGACAACACCATGTCCCTAGTAAGCCTCTAGTTGACTAGCTCGTTGATCAATAGATGGTTACGGTTTCCTGACCATGGACATAGGATGTCGTTGATAACGGGATCACATCATTAGGAGAATGATGTGATGGACAAGACCCAATCCTAAGCATAGCTCATAGATCGTGTAGTTCGTATGCTAAAGCTTTTCTAATGTCAAGTATCATTTCCTTAGACCATGAGATTGTGCAACTCCCGGATACCGTAGGAGTGCTTTGGGTGTACCAAACGTCACAACGTAACTGGGTGACTATAAAGGTGCACTACGGGTATCTCCGAAAGTGTCTGTTGGGTTGGCACGAATCGAGACTGGGATTTGTCACTCTGTGTGACGAAGAGGTATCTCTGGGCCCACTCGGTAGGACATCATCATAATGTGCACAATGTGATCAAGGAGTTGATCACAGGATGATGTGTTACGGAACGAGTAAAGAGACTTGCCGGTAACGAGATTGAACAAGGTATCGGGATACCGACGATCGAATCTCGGGCAAGTGTCGTACCGATAGACAAAGGGAATTGTATACGGGATTGATTAAGTCCTTGACATCGTGGTTCATCCGATGAGATCATCGTGGAACATGTGGGAGCCAACATGGGTATCCAGATCCCGCTGTTGGTTATTGACCGGAGAACGTCTCGGTCATGTCTGCATGTCTCCCGAACCCGTAGGGTCTACACACTTAAGGTTCGATGATGCTAGGGTTATAAAGGAAGTTTGTAAGTGGTTACCGAATGTTGTTCGGAGTCCCGGATGAGATCCCGGACGTCACGAGGAGTTTCGGAATGGTCCGGAGGTAAAGATTTATATATGGGAAGTCCTGTTTTGGTCACCGGAAGAGTTTCGGGGTTTATCGGTAACGTACCGGGACCACCGGGAGGGTCCCGGGGGTCCACCAAGTGGGGCCACCAACCCCGGAGGCTTGCGTGGGCTAAGTGTGGGAGGGGACCAGCCCCAGGTGGGCTGGTGCGCCCCCCACAAGGGCCCAAGGTGCCTAAGAGGTGGAAAGGGGGCAAACCCTAAGGGGATATGGGCCTTAGGGCCCATATTGGTGCGCCTCCCTCTCCTCTCCCCTCTTGGCCGCCTCCCCTTTCCCATCTAGGGCTGCCGCCCCCTAGGGGTGGGAACCCTAGAGGGGGCGCACCCTCCTCCCTCTCCCTATATGGCCGAGGTTGGACCTGTAGGGCCCGATGGGAAGGAGATCCCTGTGAGCTTAGTATACGGCCAAGTAGAGTTAGCCGCAAAGTATTCACAGCAGGACTGTAAATTGGACAGCCTGTTAGATGGTATTGAAGAGGAGTACAGTCAGTCAAAATGACTATGTAATCGAATTGACATTTATAATGCCTTCTAGCCGGATTGTAGATCATTTGTCATGGCCGACCTTTTCGCTTCAACCTCGGGGCCTGACGGTCCGGAGTGTGTCCGAATTCCCATGCGGTTATATAGGAACCGGGGAATGCGTGGAGACCAGGCGTAGGGGTCATTATGTCGTTATCATACAAGTACCCGACTAGTTATGTTATATTACATGGTTTATAAGAAACATCTTCCAAGGAGAATAGTTCCGTTAGGGGTTCCTTTCCCTGGGAGGCATGCCCTAAAGTGCATGTCCATGCTGCGAAAAGAAACGGAGGAAAAACATTTGGGGGCATATAGATAAAATAAAAAAGATCATCTTTAGTTCACCGACCGAATATTCCCTTAAGAACGCTAGCTTTCGGCTTCACCCAGTCTAAGGTACACGTCCGGCTGACCCGGCAGTAACAATCGCAGAGGTGCTCCCTTTACCACCTAGCCAAACAATCGGGAACGTAGGGGTAAGCACAGGAGCCAGGCAACCCAGCTTGGCCAAAACTTAAGTCATATCGATGCATATAATGGTGAATAAAAGGTACATGCGGAAGTGTGACACATGTGTGGGGCATGAAGCCCGTATAAATAAGCTTCTGTTTAAAGAAGCCCCCAGGTCTGATGAGCGCGGATAGCGCGTCACTTTATGAGCTTTTAAAGGCTATAAGAGATTGAGAGAGAAGAAGAGGAATGTAAGACAGAAAGTATATGAAAAATGGACAGAGGAAGGAGACAAACACTGAGTCCGGCGCTAGGCATAAAATCTTCGGAGACGGGCTGCGTTCCATGGGTTCGGCTCGAGTCGGTTATCCGATGCATTTCGCAGGCGGTACGCTCCACCAGTCAGAACTTGGTCAATTATGAAGGGACCTTCCCACTTGGGCTTGAGTTTGTCCTTTTTCTTGTCCGGCAGGCGTAGAACTAGTTCGCCAACATTGTAATTTTTGGCCCGTACTTCTCTGCTTTGGTATCGTCGAGCCTGCTGTTGATAGAATGCGGAACGGGCTTTTGCCATGTCACGCGCTTCCTCCAATGCGTCCAAACTGTCCTGCCGATCGAGCTCGGCTTCTCTTTCTTCGTACATGCGCACCCGAGGTGAGTCATGAATTATGTCGCAAGGCAAAACTGCCTCTGCACCGTACACCATAAAAAATGGTGTGTATCCGGTGGTGCGGTTCGGCGTGGTCCGCAGCCCCCAGAGTACGGAGTCGAGCTCCTCTACCCAGTGCGTGTTGGATTCCGTGAGGGACCGCACTAATCTGGGTTTAATGCCGCTCATGATAAGACCATTTGCATGTTTGATCTGGCCGTTAGTTTGTGGACGATAGACGGAAGCATAATCGAGCTTGATGCCCATGTTTTTGCACCAGAGTTTTACCTCGTCGGCCGTGAAGTTCGTGCCATTATCAGTGATGATGGTGTGGGGGACGTCGTAATGGTGTACAACCCCGGATATAAAGTCTATCACAGGTCCGGATTCGGCCGTCTTAACAGGCTTGGCTTCTATCCATTTGGTGAACTTATCCACCATGACCAGTAAGTATTTGTGTTTGTGGGTTCCGCCTTTAAGGGTCCAACCATGTCAAGCCCCCAGACTGCGAAAGGCCAAGTGATGGGGATGGTTTGGAGGGCAGTAGGTGGCATATGGCTTTGGTTTGCAAAGAGCTGGCAACCGGTGCATTTTTGGACTAAGTCCTGGGCGTCTGCCCGGGCCGTCGGCCAATAAAAGCCTGTACGGAAGGCCTTGCTTACTAGGGACCGAGCTGCAGCGTGATGACCACCGAGTCCGGCATGAATTTCAGTCAGGAGGTTCCACCCTTCCTCTTCGGAGATGCACCTTTGAAGGACTCCGGTAGTGCTTTTCTTGTAAAGCTCTCCTTCATGGACTTTGTACGCTTTGGATCGCCGCACTATGCAGCGTGCCTCATTTTGGTCCTCGGGGAGTTCCTGCCTAGTAAGGTAGGCAAGGAATGGTTCTATCCACGGGGCGATGACGGCCATTATTACATGGGCTGAGGGTGTTATTTCAATGTCAGAGCCTCCGATTGTGTCAGAATGTTCGGTGTCGGGCAGTGCGGTTGGGTCTGGGCTGTTATTGTTTGGCTCCCCTTCCCATGCCACGGATGGCTTGAAAAGCCTTTCCAAGAAGATGTTGGGGGGGACTACATCGCGTTTTGCGCCGATGCGTGCCAGGACGTCTGCCGCCTGATTATTTTCCCGGGCTATATGGTGAAATTCAAGTCCCTCAAACCGAGCTGACATTTTTAGGACAGCATTTCATTAAGCTGCCATTTTCGGATACTTGGCATCGAAGTCTCCATTTATTTGGGAGATTGCGAGGTTCGAGTCCCGGCGCGCCTCTAGGCGTTGGATGCCCATGGATACTGCCATCCAGAGACCATGTAGAAGGGCCTCATATTCCGCTGCATTATTGGAGTCCGTGTACAGAATCTGTAGTACCTATTGAACTGTGTCTCCTATGGGGGACGTCAAAACGATGCCAGCCCCCAGTCCAGCCAACATTTTGGAGCCGTCGAAATGCATGATCCAATTTGAATATGTGCCGTACTCTCTAGGGAGTTCGGCCTCCGTCCATTCTACGACGAAGTCGGCCAAAACTTGTGACTTGATGGCTCATCGTGGCTTATAAGTTATGTCGAACGGGAGGAGGTCGATGGCCCATTTGGCAATCCAGCCTGTTGCATCACGGTTGTTTATAATGTCGTTAAGTGGTACTTCCGAGGCTACTGTTATTGAACACTCTTGAAAGTAGTGTCGTAGCTTCCGGGATGCCATGAATACCGCGTACGCAATCTTTTGATAATGCGGGTACCGTGATTTGCAGGGAGTGAGGACAGTGGACACGTAATAGACCGGCCTTTGAAGGGGGAATTTGTGTCCGTCCGCTTCTCGTTCGACGACGAGCACTGCGCTTACAACCTGATGTGTTGTTGTGATGTACAATAGCATTGGTTCGCCGGTGTTTGGCGCGGCCAGGACTGGGTTTGTTGCCAGTATGGCTTTTATTTCGTCGAGTCCGGCCGTGGCTGCGTCCGTCCATTTGAAGTGTTCGGTGCACCGAAGAAGACGGTAAAGGGGGAGGGCCTTTTCTCCCAAGCGGGAGATAAAGCGGCTTAGAGCCGCCACGCATCCGGTTAACTTTTGTATTTGTTTGAGGTCCTTTGGGATATCTAGTTGTGACAGAGCTCGGATCTTGGCTGGATTTGCTTCAATTCCTCTGCTGGATACAATGAAGCCCAAGAGCTTTCCGACTGGAACGCCGAAAACGCATTTTTCCGGATTGAGCTTGATGTCGTATGTTCGGAGATTATCAAATGTGAGCCTCAAGTCGTCTACTAGAGATTCAACATGTCTTGTTTTGACGACCACATCATCTACGTATGCCTCCACTGTTTTACCGATCTGGCTTGCCAAACATGTCTGAATCATGCGCTGATATGTTCCGCCGGCGTTTTTGAGCCCGAAGGGCATCGTGTTGAAGCAGAATGGCCCGTATGGTGTGATAAATGCCGTTGCGGCTTGGTCTGGTTCTACCATCTTGATTTGATGGTAGCCAGAATATGCGTCGAGGAAACACAACGAATCGTGTCCTGCGGTTGCATCGATAATTTGATCGATGCGGGGGAGGGGGAAGGGATCCTTTGGGCAAGCCTTGTTATGGTCTTTAAAATCAACACACAGGCGCCAGGATTTGTCCTTCTTTGGTACCATCACCAGGTTTGCTAGCCAGTCCGGATGTTTTATATCTCTGATGAATCCGGCCTCTAATAGCTTTGCTAGCTCCTCTCCCATAGCTTGTCTCTTAGGTTCGGAAAAACGCCGGAGAGCCTGTTTGACAGGTTTGAATCCTGTTTGGATATTTATGTTGTGCTCCGCCAGCCTGCGTGGGATTCCTGGCATGTCTGAAGGGTGCCAGGCGAAAATGTCCCAGTTCTCTCGTAGGAACTCTCGCAATGCGGCGTCGACATCAGGGTTTAACTGTGCCCCGATGGAAGCTGTTTTAATGGGGTCCGTTGGATGGACTTGGAATTTGACTATTTCGTCCGCTGGTTTAAAGAGGTGGATTTGGATCTTTTGTCGAGTACCACGTCGTCCCTATTCACTGTAGAGCGCAGCACCGTCAGTTCCTCGGCCGCTAGGGCTTCGGATAGTGCCTCGAGGGCCAGTGCGGCTGTCTTGTTTTCGGCGCGGAGTGCTATATCCGGATCACTAGCGAGAGTGATGATCCTGTTAGGCCTGGGCATCTTGAGCTTCATGTACCCGTAATGGGGTATTGCTTGGAAGATTGTGAATGCTTCCCGCCCTAGCAAAGCGTGATAACCACTGCTGAACGGGGCCACGTGGAACGTGACTTCTTCGGACCTGTAATTGTCCGGCGTGCCGAACACCACATCTAGTGTGATTTTTCCTGTACAGCGCGCTTCCCGACTGGGGATTATTCCTCTAAAGGTTGTGCTGCTTCGCGTGATGCGGTTCCAGTCTATATCCATTTTTTGGAGGGTTTCCTCATAAATGAGGTTCAATCCGCTGCCGCCGTCCATGAGTACCTTGGTGAGACGAAAGCTGTCCACTATTGGACTAAGGACCAATGCGGCTGGTGCTCGGGCTGTTCGGAATTTAGGTTCATCACTGGCATTGAAGGCAATGGCCGTGTCACTCCATGGGTTTAGTGTTGCTACTTGGTAGACTTCGGCAAGGCTGTGAAGTGTCCTTTTTTGCATGTTATTTGATGCGAAGGTCTCGAAGACTGTTAATACCGTATTGGTGTCTCTGGGGTGGCTTTCTGTGGCTTCCGAGATTAGGAGGTTTTCGCCAATTTTAGCCACCTGCCGGAGTATCCAACATGCTCTAAGGCTGTGAGTTGGTGTGGCGTCCTCTGTACTATGAATTTTACAGGGTCCGTTAAGCCATCCTTCTAGTAAGGTTCCATGCCCTATAGAGGGTTTTTGCCTTTTGGTGTTTGACCCGGGTGTCTGGCGATGATGCACCCTTTTATTTCGGACTGGGCTTGCATTAAGGGCCGGACTGTCCCAAAATTTTGTTTCGGTTTTCCGGGCACTTTCCATCGCACAGTACTTTTGTACTATGGACGCTAAGTCAACGAAGCGTGTAATATCACGGAGACTTATGGCGTTGAGTATTCCCTTGTCCGTGCAATTATTGCAGAAGGATAGAATTGCGTCTTCCTCGCGGCAGCCCTTTATCCTGTGCATAACCAGGAGGAATCTGGCCCAGTAATGATGTACTGTTTCTTTGGGCTCTTGCCTGATTTGGGATAGATCGCTAATGTTTGGGTGGGTGGGTGGAATTGAATCCGAAGCCTTACCCCTTCTGAGGCTCAGAGGCCGAGGAATTTCCGAACTCGAAAATTTGGATTCCTGGATGTCGTTCAATGAACCCAGTCCATCGCCTGATTCTAGGTTCAGGTCTTGAGTGATATCCTCCCCTCCGCGGACATCCGGCTTGGAGGGATCGGGAATTCGGACGTAGCGAGTCCATAGGATAGATGAAGGGTCGCCGCACTGTCCCTCTACCATGGCAACGTGGTGGGTGGCTTGGGGAGAGTTAATCTCTCTCAGATCGGTTTTAGGCCCAATCTGGTCGTAATCCGTAGCGACTCCCAGAGCGGCGAAGCGATCCAAGAGCTCGTTTATAGAGGAAAGCTCTATTGGATCTAACTGTTTGGCAAGTTCCAAGTTGACATGAAGATTGTTTTCGATGGCTCGAGAGGTCATCGTCGGCGTAGAAGCCGAATAGGTGGTCATAAGAAAACCACCTAGCCGGAGGGTTTGGCCGACAGCCAAAGCTCCTTTAGCAACGGTGCCGTCTTTAAAGACGGGGCGAGGCATCCTTCCTGATGGCGACGACACAGAGGAACTCTCAATGAAAGCACCAATGTCGGTGTCAAAACCGGCGGATCTCGGGTAGGGGGTCCCGAACTGTGCGTCTAGGCCGGATGGTAACAGGAGGCAGGGGACACGAAGTTTTACCCAGGTTCGGGCCCTCTCGATGGAGGTAAAACCCTACGTCCTGCTTGATTAATATTGATGGTATGGGTATTACAAGAGTTGATCTACCATGAGATCAGAGAGGCTAAACCCTAGAAGCTAGCCTATGGTATGATTGTTGATGTGTATATTGGTTCTACGGACTAAAACCCTCCGGTTTATATAGACACCGGATAGGGTTAGGGTTACATAGAGTCGGTTACAATGGCAGGAGATCTGAACATCCGTATCGCCAAGCTTTCCTTCCACACCAAGAAAAGTCCCTTCCGGACACGGGACGGAGTCTTCAATCTTGTATCTTCATAGTCCAGGAGTTCGGCTGAAGGTATAGTTCGGCTATCCGAACACCCCCTAATCCAGGACTCCCTCAAGTGTGTTGAATACTAAGAAAAGATTGAAGCATGATAATTGTTTTGAGATATGGAGGTGATAATATTAGAGTCATGCTAGTTGAGTAGTTGTGAATTTAAAGAATACTTGTGTTAAAGTTTGTGATTCCCGTAGCATGCACGTATGGTGAGCTGTTATGTGATGAAGTCGGAGCATGATTTATTTATTTATTGATTGATTGTCTTCCTTATGAGTGGCGGTCGGGGACGAGCGATGGTCTTTTCCTACCAATCTATCCCCCTAGGAGCATGCGCGTAATACTTTGCTTTGATAACTTCTAGATTTTTACAATAGGTATATGAGTTCTTTATGACTAATGTTGAGTCCATGGATTATACGCACTCTCACCCTTCCACCTTTGCTAGCCTCTCTAATACCGCGTACCTTTCGCCGGTATCATACACCCACCATATACCTTCCTCAAAACAGCCACCATACCTACCTATCATGGCATTTACATAGCCATTCCGAGATATATTGCCATGCAACTTTCCACCATCCTGTTTATCATGACACATTCATCATTGTCATATTGCATATCCCGGTACACCGCCGAAGGCATTCATATAGAGGTGACTCGTGCGTGGTCTCCTACTGGATTGATACCTTGGTTCTCAAAAACTGAGGGAAATACTTACGCTACTCTGCTGCATCATCCCTTCCTCTTTGGGGAAATCCAACGCAAGCTCAAGAGGTAGCAATGGTGCATGCAGAGACGCATGGTATGCTGTGTACACACAGTTTTGCCTGATGAATGAAACCGCGCTACCATCATGATCCTTGCCGTCGGTTATCTCCTGGTTAATCGGATAATTCAGTCCGACAAACAGAGAGCGTGTACCAAGGCTACTTACCAGCCTCCAGACAAAAATTCCTGAAGGCCCAGAGAAGCTGGGATCCTGCTCAAAGACCTTGCAGTGACTGTGATTGTATTCCGCGAAACAACACGTCCGGTATGTGCGAACGATCATCAATCTTTCGCCGTCGTCTGATCGAGCCAGGAACCACCTGCAACTGCCATGCCGCTTGAAAGGTTCTGGGATTAGGAAGGGTAGGGACACCAGGCGGCCTACAACATCATATCAAGTTGGAGTCAAATAAAAAAGGGCTCTTGATTTAGTCAATCTTAAGAACAGCATGTTATGAGCATGAATATTTTTTCAGCAAATGTTGACAGTAATATAAGCAAGCCATCATGATGTCATGGGAAAGTAACATACTGCTGTAACAGCCGTTTGTAGAGATGACTGAAGTAGGCCAGCAATACGTCCAGCCATAGAAGGAGTCGACGGTGTAAATGAAGCCCTTGTGTTCAATGGCATCAGAGAACCATGGAGGATGTATGATCCTGCGATGGACGTGCAGATTTATCCACTTACCGCAGTGACCTGTCAGATAGGCGAGACCGCGGTTGAAGAACGCAATTAGCCTGAAGTCTTTATAATTCGCAGATCTTGTGGGCACTTGGCAGATTACAACCTTGAGCAAATCAAACTTGGTATCATGTTGGCTACTATAAGATTCCGAGTATTCTGGGTCACGGTGCCAAAGCAGTGAAGTGTTAATCGAATGAAGGGGGATCAATCGCCGGGTGTAGACCTCCACGAGCATCCAGCTGCCGCGACCGTCGACGAGCACCATCCAAGACGTGTTCATGCCGACCCAGTACATACCGTTAATGTAGTTGAGGCTGATGGGGATCGGATCGCAGTCAAGGGGGTTGATGCTCGCCACCCTACGATCGTTATGCTCTGTGACACATCGTTTCTGAAGATCAGGCGGCATCAGCAAGCAAGGAGCTGGCTTAAAAAGCTCCGGCCTGAGGGCTTTGAGTAAACGGTACAGCCCCGACGAGCACGCGGCGAGTGGCATGGTACTGAGATTGACCACACATGAAACAATGAGCTTGATTACCTCTGTGGGGAGCGAATTCCAGCCACTCTTTCGGAGGACGCTGCTCGGTTCTGCCATTGTTAGTGGTTGGGTTTCGGACAAGGGGGGAGGCGCCTTAGTGGGGATGGAAGATTGGACGAGATTATGTGCAGACAAAGATGGAGAAGCGAATATGTGCTGCGGGAAGTGGACATGTGATGATGACTACAGCACGCCGCTTGACTTACGAGACACATACCAGCAGCGTAGGGTCATGTCAGTGCCAGACAACTTGCTTGAGTGATCACAGTACTGGTACTCCCTACAGTGTTATGCCCTAACTTGCTTGAGTAGAGTAGTAGAGTAGGACTCTGCTCTACTACTAGCACCGGAGGAGTAGTATATTCTAATCTAAAATAGTTACAAACTTTAATGCCCGAGCATGGAACGACTACGAACCATGCTCAAAGACCGTGTCTACGTGGTGTTTGGACATGGGCGACAACCTCAACACCAACGGTGCTGCTCCCGTTGCAACGTATGTGTTTCTGTCCTTCCTATTCGAAATCGTGGTAGAATTCATGATTTATTTTGCGCTTATTCGGATTAAACCTCAAAGTAAATGCTCATATATTCAACTGGCGTAACGTCCCCTACAGCCACTCCCGTTTCATGGACGGCCTGGTCGATGCCTCCAAGGAGCCCTTCGTCCACTGCTATGAGTGTCCGATGCCGTTTTGTGGCTCGCCGGCGGACATGATGCATCACCTCATGGATGCGTGCAGCGGTCACTGCTGGCCCTTGGTGGAGAACATCAAGTACGAGATGTGCTACCCGTTCATCATGCCGGAGTCGCTGGAGGATCGACGTGAGAGGGAGGAGGAGGAGATAGCGATGAACGTGAACGTGAGGGGGAGGAGATAGCGATGTCGTGGGAGGCGCAGTATTTATAGCGAGCAATGGCACACCTACGTAATATATGGACTGAGCTGCACTGACTTAACTGCAGGTCCAGTTGCGTCACTGACATGTGGGCCAGACTCCTATTGGGCCCACATGTCAGTGACCCAATGCACCCGCAGTTAAGTAACAACTACGTGGGCATATTTGTTGGAGTAAATTACGGGGGAGCGAAGGGGTGGAAATATTGCTGGTCACAACGGATTGGACGAGCGTGGGGGGAGGAGAGTCATGCATGCAGATTTTTCACACAGGGTGGAGTGGTGGGACCGCCGGAGGGAGAAGGAGAGTTTGGCAGGCATATTGTTTCCACACATGGAGAGGAAAAGATTTGGAGATGAACGGGCTTCCTGCAGGTATGGGGAACGGTGCATAATAAATCATCTTGCATGCCGGGCTAGGTATAGTCTCAAGTCATTAAAAACATACACGCCCCACACATGTTCATATTTCAAGGTGCACTAAATTATTGCATGCAATGATTAAGGCTGGCCATAATGGTGGTATCTTAGCTGGTATCATGCACACGGGAATAGCAAACATGCTGATGTGGCAAAGAATTAAAGAAGAGAGGGGGGGTTAGAGTAACTAGTGTTCATGCATGCATTGGTAAACACATTTTTTGTGAAGAACAACAACACTAGTTGAGTACTTTTGCAGACTTCAAAAACTATTTCACCGCCTCTACTATCTTGCTAAGAGTAGGTGAAATTTTTGAATCGAGCCCTTTAAACTAGAAGGGAGGTAGTGGTACTCTAATAGCTAACCTTGTTGTGATGACAAGATAGGACATGGCACGCACCTGGACGGAGGAACTAGTCTGCATTGTGCATTTAAGTTTTGTCTGAAGTCAATGTACCTCTACTTTCACCAGACTTATAGAAAAATGTGTCAACATTCTCAATGTCAAATCAATATTTTTACACTCATTATAAAACGTAGTTCTTATACTCATTATAATCAGTATTGTAGATATTGATATTTTTAGTATAAATTTGGTCGTGGGATTTCATTGATGCCTGTCAAAGCGTGGAGGAAGCGGAGCTTAGGGCTTGCATTGCCGGTCTCTACATAGGTATTTCTCTTCATAATCCTGGACTTTTAGAGACTGATTGCGCTTTTGTGGTAGCGTCTCTTGCATCGGGGGACTATGACAGGTCTGCTATGCGTGACCTGAAGATGAAAGCGTTGAGCATCTCAAAGTTGATCAACAATCTTCAATTGTCAAAGATTAGCCGTTCGACCAATAAGGTGGCACACTTAATCGCTAAGTATAGCTTTGACAATAGATTAGATGGTATTCTTGTAAATAACGTACCGCCATGTGTGGTGAATATTGTATCGAATGAGTGTACTGGTGTGGCTGGTTAATTAATATAAGGTGGTGTTAAAAAAAGTATAAATTTGGTCAAACACTTTGCAAACGGTTGACGGGAGTAAAAAGGACCAGAGGGAGTATCATGCATGCGGAGTAGGCAAAAAAATTGCTTGTCTAAAAAAAGGCAAAAAAAATTTCTCATTTATAGCCGGTCGAAGTCTCAAAGGGCGCTACCGCGCGAGGGAGGCGAAGGTCGTGGGAGGCGCGACGTTTGACGGAATTAAGTGAAGTTACATCCACGCGCCGGCATGGCATGCGAACAGGCAGAGGCTATGCCGTCAGGCCTACGATATGGGTCTAGTAGACATGACATCTAGTGGGTCCCGCATAGTTCTCGAGAACTCTTTGGGGGCTTGCAGCCGTTTATCCACCGGGCAAGTCAGCAACCCCACGCCGTTCGCACGCCCTACTCGTCCCCGTCTTCTACCTTACAATAGTTCGCTCCCAGTCGTCCCGTCCTTTCACATTAGTTCGCTCCCATTTTTTTTGCGGGGTACAATGGTTCAACTTCTCCTAACCCTCCTCCAAAATCCATGGCCTCCCAAATCTCCATGGTCGCCGCTGAGTACCAGGTTAGAGCCATCACCAGCGATCAGTTCATCGTCATCTACACACGTGGATCCGAGACGGTGAAAGCATGGCTTGCTCGCTTCCTACGCATGTTCAACAATTCAACGGATGAGTGGGTCGCTGGGCTAGATGTCGAGTACACCACAGTCCTAGGACGAGAGAAGGATCTAAAGGACGAAGAGAAGAAGAAGCCCGCCGTGATCTAGGTTTGCGTACATAACATTTGCTTGGTCTACCACATATGCCATGCCGACATTGAGTGCCAGGATTTTAAGAACTTCCTCAAGGACAAAAGAGTGAAATTCGTTATTGTAGGCTTTAAGAACGACAGGGATGTCCTGCGTCGGATAGGTCTCGTTGTAGGCCAGCCCTTCGATCTCCAGAAGGCAAGCCTGGTGTCCTCCTCTCAACCTTCAATGCTGACCCTAGCAGCAGCCATGATTGATCATTTGTACGCTAAACTGAAGAAACCTCATCACGAGTTTCATCATGCATGGGAGTCAAAGACATTAGATGAAGATCACATCCTGTACGCAACAATGGATTCCTACCTTTGTTTAAATATCTACAAGGGTTGGATGAAGAAGCAGAGCCCAGTGTCCGGTTCAAGCAAAGAAGCGTCGGCGAAGAGGAAGAGGAAGAGGGACGAGGACGAAGTCGAGGACATGGACTTAGACTCCGAGTAGGTGGCAGTGCCGTCGCTCATGCTGGTTCTACTACAGTGTCAAGCGGACTAGTTGCTTAGTTTATTTTCAAGGGTGTGTTGTGCTGAGGCCCCAGCAGAACTATGTTTATGTTCTTTCTCGTTATTTGAACTCTTTAGTACGTACAGTAGTACTAGTACTATGTCTTACTACTGTTCTTCTTGCAGTTGGTACTACTGCTCGTATCTTCGTGTTCCTACTATACTTAATACATTCGTACTAGTAGTATAATTTGGGTCAGTCGATTTGTGAAAGAAGTTCGACGGAGCGAAGGAAGAAGACGACAGAAGAGGTGGAAGAAGCCCTTCTAGCCATCCATGTTGCATCAAACGGCTCACATGAGTCGACTGACCCAAATTGCTCCTTCAGATTGCAGGATCCACGTGGCATTCAAGGTCTCAAAGGTAGATTCCGCGTCCGCACCCGGTTTGCGGGCTCGACGCGCGCGCGACCGGCTTCCGCCACGACAGCCACCATGTGCGCCTCCTCCGCGCGGCCGGAGATGACAATGACATGGTAGTTCCTCCTCGCCGACGTGCTGGAGCACGCGCTCGTCCTCCTCTTTGTACGATGCGTGCATAGACGCAGCTCCACCAGCTGCTCGCGTGCTTGGCAGCGCAGCGGCATCGTGAGGAGGGACTGTAGACGATGTGAGCGGGCGAGCCTTCAGCTTCATGGCACAGGGATGGCGGCGACACGGCGGTGATGGGCGAGAAATTGTTGGCCAGAGCAGGCGGGCGCCAGCATGTGCAACGGCGGCTGCATATTGATGAGTGCGCGTGTGGGAGCTTACTTTAGTTTTTTATATATAAGGTTGGTCAAACTTAAAAGAAAAACGTACTAGTACACGTAAACATTAGACTTAGGCAACGCTTTTATTAGTTAGTACCACAGCCACGATACGGAATCCTTTGCAAGCGCGTGAACCGCGGCCGCGCGTCGATCGAACGGTGCGTCACCGTGTCGTGCTCGAAGGACATCCACCGAACCTTTTTGTGTGTGTGAAAACAATCCTCGAATATTACTCAAATTTTTTTCTTGTGAAAGTTCTTGACACTGCAATATTTCCATATATTTGAATTTAGCTCCAGTTCGTGTTTATTTGAATTTGGACGTTTTAGGTGCGCCCTAGTTTTTTTAATACTGATTTTGTGTGTGTGACTGAGAGAGAACGTGTGTATGTGTCCATATGGGTGTTGTGGCGGAAGGGCAATGTGGAGACGGTGTGCGTGTGATACAGACATAGAGAGGTCTGAATGTGCAAATGATCATGCACGAGTGAGACATAGACAGATGTCGATACGTTGTGTATACATGAGAGAATGGTCTTCTAGTTTAGGGCCTGTTTGGTTCCAATAAGTCACCTGACTTATAAGTCAGGTGACTTAAAATCACTGACTTATAAGTCACGCCTGTTTGGTTGTCATCTGACTTATAAGTCACCTGACCACACCTTCCCACCTTATTTTTTAATGTAAAGGTGATGGGACCCACGTAAAAAGGGGTCACTTATAAGTTTTAAGTTGGGGTGGAGCAACTTATGACTTATAAGTTGGGGTGACTTATAACTTGGGTCTGTTTGGCAAAATAAGTCACTTTTTGCACTTTTCAACTTATAAGTTGGTGACTTATTTGGAACCAAACAGGGCCATACTTGTGCGTGTATGTGTGTGTGTGTGAGAGAGAGAGAGAGGGAGAGAGAGACAGAGAGAGGAGCATCCGTAACACAACAACCATCTCTCTCGATTCGTCCGTCCCTTGCATGGTCGCATGCAACACATGCATCAACGCACACATTTTGACACCCTCACCCGGCCCCTGCCCACCTCAAGGCACGCACATTCTCTTCGTGAATACCCATTTCTCTCCTTAGGTTTGTTTTCTCTCAATATCTGACACACACACACAAACAAAGACACATGCAACACAACACACACACTCCCCCGAGCACACAATTCATCCCCATCCAAGGTTATACGGCGACCACTCTCGCTTGTGCTTCTTTGCACCCCAACATGCACAACACCTCAATCTTCAAAGAGGGCATCGAGCAGATCAAAGACGGCGACCACACCGCGCTAGAGAATGTGGGGTCATTTGGAAGCAGGGTGATGTGACGACGGCTGACTGACTCCTCCCCCCACCCTCTCTCTCTCTTGCACAAAATTACCAATCCCTCTCTCCCCGCACAAAATTGTCAATCCCTCAACCCACGAGATCCTTCCCCTCTTGTCCATGTTTTTCCAGCTCTCTCATCAAACATGTTGTCTCTTCTCCTTCCACGTATACAGAATCCAGATGCACACGCATCTCATGTATATTACATGTATCCATCTTTCTCACAAACCTAACTTCTTTCTCTCTCTATCTCTCTCTATCTCTCTCTGTGTCTCGTTAGGTTTGTCTCCTACTCTCTTGTCCACAAACATACAATCTTTCCCGCCCTATCTGCTCCATCTTCAAAAGCTCTCTCTGCACGTTTCATTCACACATTGGGATATGTCAAAATGTTGCTTCTATAATGGTTGATGTAGAGTTATGGTTGTTTTTGTTGCATCCTACAAAGTAATAACTATGAAATGCATTTAGATTCTCATTTGACTGGGATTATGTGAGTTTGAGCATGTTGTGAAGTACTATAGACCTTGTATACATCTTGGGATTCGATAATGATTGTAACTATTGAATTGTATAGACCATTACATTCGAAGTCAATAGCCTAATATATTTATTTCACAATTTCAACAAATGATTAGTTCACTACAAACTAAGAAAACAAATGTGTACTCCCTCCGTTTTTATTTAAGTCCGCATATTAGCATTGGTCAAAGTCAAGTTTTGTAAACTCTCAGAAAGCTTATAACAAAAAATATTAACATATACAATAACAAATAAATACCATTAGATTCATTATTGAATGTACTTTCACATCATACATATTTGTAATGGTAAATATTTATATTTTTTATAAACTTGGTCAAACTTTAGGAAGTTTGACTTCGGTCAAACCTAATATGCAGAGTTTACTACTACTACTCGCTAGTTTCTTAGCCGAATCACTCAACATGCCACACGGGGAGTCCAGTGTCACAAAATTTTGAGGTCGGCGGGAAAATCTCCCGTGACCCTGATTCGAGCAGTGGGAAGTTACCATCATAACCTTCGGAATATGCCTACGGATGACGCTTGGTAGGGGGCTGTTTTTGTAACTTCAGGTTCACCCTACCTAGCCAACCCCACCCCGGCACCTAGAGTAGTACACCTGAATACTCCCCATTTTCTATCCCCACCGCAAAATAGACTTCTCCACAGCACCGCAGCCTTTGTGCTCCTCCCCTTTATATCAATGCACTCGTCCACCGCAGCGCATCTGCCTCATCAACGACCTCGTACGCCGCACTAGAGCCGGTCCACCGTCGTCATCGTACACGGAGCCTCTTCCCCGGCATCGTCTTCCACGGTCTCGGATCTGCTTCCCGGAAGCCGACGCCAAGCGCAGAAGTACCATCGTCGTGGACAATGAACTGACTCCCGTTGCCAACCATGACTCATAGAGGCTGCCGCGACCATTGTACTCCTCCTTGATTGGTAATGTGTGTATTGAATCACTTAGCAGTACATGTGCAGTTCCAATTTTGTTCATACCTACCCTTCAAATTTCCTAGGTGCTATTGTTCCCGTAAAAGTAATTGGTTATAGCCTCCATTGTCCAACAGAATATCAGCTAGTAATTGTGCGTCACTCTTGTATCGCGCTATGCATGGGTAGGTTTTTCATCTGCAACCAGTAGTGTGGCAAATGATGGAAAGGTTTTTAGAACTAGCAAGATGCCCATGCGTTGCACGCATCAAGATGCATTTGTATGAGTAGTTTATCTTGTGGGAGAAAAAGATGAACGAGGAAAGGCCTTATTTGCAAATCTGGAGAGGGGTATGGGTATCTTTTTGCAAAATTCTCATTTGTTTCCTTCCTATCTGCCAGATATAAATCGAACGACCTATATTGTAAGAAAAAAAAGTAGACAGTAAAGGAAGTAGAGATAAATATTAAATATTAAATATAAAATAAATATAACAGTAGCGAAGAGAGTAGAGATAGCATGTTGAGATTTTTAAAGCGCCGCGCATTGTGATTCTGTTGGAGATGCTCTAACATGGCAGACGAGTGCTTTAATGTTGCCCACAAGATGCGCGAGTATTACTAGTACTATATTTTTCTTGCCATGTTGAGATTTTAAAACTACGAGTGTGAACATGCAGAGGAGCAATGAAGACCAAACACGGGATATTCGGGACATCTTCAAGGAGCGTGGAAAGTTAAAGAGGAGTTGCACCGAACCTGTAAAACGAGCTTTGGTAAGTAACACCCTTTCAATTACTTTCCTATAGCCTCGTGTTCTTCGATGTGTATATGTTGTAGTTTCTGTTTCTCTTAAGCGTGGTGTTCTTTGATGTGTAATAAGAAGAGTCTTAATCGTCCTAATGCTTTTCGTTTTTAGCTTGATGTAGGAAGTGGGTGTTCTCACCTTGTAGTCTATTTTTATTATTTTTTTCCTTTTGAATTCACTTCTCCGAGTTCTATTTATCTGGCTTCTACTAAATGGATCTGGGTTTCTCTGAGTATTGATCTAAAAAAGAAGTAACTTCATGTCAGGATGCAGTTCCTGTGAGGAGGGAAGTATGGTCAACCTCGAGATCATGTTTCCAAAAAGAGGATGGATTACACACAAGGTGCCAGTTCCCTAATGATGCTGGATTAGACACAAGGTGCAAATTCCCAAATGATGCTGGATTACACACAAGCCAGGTGGAGTCGTCAGGTGTTCGTGTCCTCGTGGCATTAGTAAAGGCTGAAAGAAAGTGTGCAGCAGCCCTTGAGAATGTAGCTGAGTTCCTGAAGAAGCGAAAAGAGCAATCAGATGCTCTCTTCACCCAAGCCAAAGAAGAGATGGAAGAAGCCAGAAATAAGCTAGCAGAGGCAGAGCAGGCTAGGCGTCTCCTGCTATCTAAAATTGTTGTCAATACAAAATTTCCTTCATAATAGCTAGGTTCAAATGTTTATCCAGTCAGCATACCTATTGTGATGTCCGTGCATCTACTGATGTGGCATAAAATGTATTTTTTTCGGGTCATGTAATAACAGCAATTACTTTCCAAACAATAATAGACGAAGCATTGGACATGGTATAGTTCACGCGCAAGCCTGACATTCCAAGTTCAACTTCCACATCAAACTCATGTTCACAGATATCTGAACATTCATACATAATGTCCACAACCATGATTCACTTCAAAGCCAAAAAAATGTGAGGAGAGTTATAAATAAAGAAAATCCTCTACTAGTTCCTGCTACCAGTGCGAGCACAACTATTCAAGACCATGCGTAAATTAATTATATTTTAGTCATTTTTTGTGTTCTAAAATGCCTGCCGGCTCGCGAAAGGACGTGTTACCGGCACACACGTGGATTCAATGAAGGCAGGCGGGGCAGTCTTAAGCTGGTAGCACGCGGGCACGCGGCGAGGAGGCGTGCTTAGCCGGGCCTGCAGCGAGTGCGGCCCTCTTGGCCGGCGCGCCGGTTCAATGCCTGCGCTATGAGAGGTCGCGTCCGTGTCAGAGCAATTACGCGGCGAGGAGGCGTGCTCAGCTGACTATTCCTACAAATTTGCTCCACCATGTACCCTGTACCCGCGAATGCAGCAATCGTGCACCTAGGGTTTTAGGGTTTATTTGTTAATGTCGCCTTTACGGAACACTCATGTGTGCGAGACAGCGAGAGGTCGACTGCGTGCGTGCGCCTCTTCTCTTCGTATATGTACTCCACCGTTTGTCTGGTGTCCAAAAAATTACAATAACTACTAGCAATGTGCCAATGCGTTGCCACACGATCAGAGTAGATTAATACATATTCACCTATTTGATAGAAAAAAAGTCTAGTTTTGAAATACGTATATCACTAAAAATATGTTATGTTTCACTCAAAATAGATTCCTTTGGCGGTTTTGATGAGATAAGGGAGGAATGTTGTTGGTTTCAAGATTCGAGAAGTGGTATATGTCTAATTTCTACTCTTACTAGCAAGATGCTCGTGCGTTGCATGGAACATCAAGATCTTGTGGGAGAAAAGGATGAACGAGGGAAGGCCTTATCTGCAAATGTGGTGAAGAGTGCGGGTAAATTGCCATATTTTCCTTCCTATCCGTCAGATATAAATCGGATGACCTACATTCCAGGATGGCAGGCCCACCATCATCACCAACTCTATTTTTTATCCCTACTCTTATAAAAAGCATTGTCAGTTATGATCGTGTGCCTGCCATCCTGCAATATAGGCCGTCCCATCTATATCTGATGGATAGGAAGGAAACTATGGCAATTTTGCAAAAAGATACCCACACCCCTCTCCACATTTGCAAATAAGGCCTTCCCTCGTTCATCCTTTTCCCCCACAAGATAAACTACTCATACAAATGCATCTTGATGTTCCGTGCAACGCATGGGCATCTTGCTAGTTGTTGCAAAAAGCCCATGTGTGTGAGAGAGAGAGGGATAGTGGAGAAGGACGGAGTGCATGTGTGACAAAGACACAAGGAGTGTGTGTGTGCGATAGGTATCAGCTTAAAATGAGGCGATAGTGTGTGTGTGTGCACGATCGAGAGGGTGTGTCTCAAGAAGGGAAGAAAAATCTACATAGATACAAGGAGCGGGAGACAGACATGTATGCGATGGTGGAAGCACGAGTGTGCGGGTGTATAAACCTATCTGGAGGCTAGCTAGACGATAAATGTTTGTGAGAGAAATACGAGTCGGGGTGCGAAACCAAGAGTTTTGTGTGTGTGTGTGAGAGAGAGACGGTAGTCGGGAAGGGGAGTGGAAGTAGGAGTTGTGTGTGTGTGTCTGTGAGAGAGAGAGGAGACGATAGTCGGGGTTGTCTGATCGGTAAACAAATGAATAATGTCAGTCTGGGATGGAGACGAAAAGGAGACCGCAACAAATGTTGTGTCTACAGGAGAGAGAGAGAGAGAGTAATTTTAGTGGTATGAGTCATATGTAGAGACATATAGGGTGTGTGAGAGAATCCCATAGAGAGAAAGACAAAGTGAAAGACGAGTGGAGACTGTGTGTGTGGCGGTGAAAAAGAAAGCTTAGGTACCGAGTGATACTAGAGAACAGTAGAGACGTGAGAGATAATGAAAACCGTGTAATGTATAATGATAGGGAGAGTGTGACACTTCTCAAGGGAGACGTCGAGAGACCATGTTTGCGAGGATAGGAGAAACATGAAGTGAGCGTGCGGGTGAGCTGGAGAAAAGAGAGTGATAGCTACCTGATGGAGCATGCATGCGAGAGAGATGGGCGTGAAAGGAGTGAACAAAAAAAGGATTCAAATATTTGAATTCGAGATGATGATACATGTAATCCATACTCGAACCAAAATTGATCTATCAAACATGCATACTCATAAGAATTCACGCACATCTATGTTATTTAATATGTAGATATTACCGATCCATACATTTTAGTAGAACATAATTTGGTTAAAAAAATTCGAATTCAACCTTAAGATTTCGAGATCGTTGTATTTATAAATCATATTATACATATAAAGGAGCAGAATTCTTTGTTGTGCTTTTGAAAGTATATATAAAAAATGATGTATATAGAATGTAATTCCAATTGAAAATGGATCCGCCCGAAAAAAATAGAATACAAACGGGATTCGAATTGAGTTGGCACGGTAAACGTGCACTCTGCAAAATTTGAACGAAGCGGGGAAAGTCGCAGTAACCGCCCAAAACCAAAATCTGCGAGATGGAAATCACTACTGCCTATCCATGCCGCGCAAAGCCTATCTATTGGATTTCTATAGGTTTCGATAGGGGTAGGTTTGTAATTTCACCCAAACGTGACGTAACCGCCTCCTCTCACCCGGATTCATACACGGTGGGTGCCAAAACACAGTGTGTCCTCGGCCGAAATCGACTCCCTCCCCGATTCATATTCATACACGGTGGGCGCCAAAAACAAACTCTCGTCGGCAAATATTCGGTGTATGCGAGATTACCATCCTATCCCCAACCGACTAATGTTGCTGTGATGTAGTAAAAATTTGAAACGGGGGCTAAGTTTGTAAATTTCCTCGCATTTGAGACAAGCGCGCCCTGAATACATGGTTCCCCCTTCCTCTCTACCTCCCTTTTCCCCATTCGTACTCCGTGGGCGCCAAAACACCCTCTCCACCCCACCCTCCTCCGTCCGCCGCCGTCCGCCACCCCATCCACCGTCGTCCTCCTCCACCATGCCAGAGATGATACCCCGACGCTGCCGTCCATTACAAGAGATCGACCTCTCTCATCCATGACTTCGGACCAGGATCCTTGCATCCCGTCCTCTCGCTTCATCCCCGCCGTCGTCCACCTTGTCGGCGCCGCTCCTACGACCTTCTCGTCCACCGCGCCCCTCCGCCACCGTCTAACCTCCTAGATCTGCTTCCACGCTGCCGACAGCCATCGCTACTGCAGCACCGTCAAATTCTCAGCAGATGCGCACACGGCGCCGCACCAGAGGCGATACTCTTTCGTATCTGCTCAACTTATTTATCGCAGCAAGAAAATAGATCGCCACTACTTTACTCTAATTTCTTGTCTTGGTTGCGAAGTTGCCTTTGTCCGGTTTGCACCTTCAGATCCGCCATGGCACGCTCAACACTATACTCCCAATGCTTATGGTTTTCCCCTTTTATATTCCACACTAGTTAAATCACAGTAGACTAAATTTCAAAATTGGGTCAGTCGATTTTTCAGAGCTCGCCGGAGTTCGCCAGTGCGATCGAAAGGGCTCGGGTGGTTGTGGGGCCTCGCTGAACGAAGAAAACTCGACGTGGGTGGGGGTTGGGGTGGGGGTGGGGGTGCCGGAGGAACATAGGCGGTGGGGGCCGGTGGTCCGGCCGGCGGCCCGTGTGGTGTTCTGTATGGGAAGAATCAGAGACGAGGAAGAAGAAGGGTTAGGAGACGTAGGATCTTCATCCAACCACCTGAAATGGTCGAGAGACAGCTGGGAGTTGCATTCTTAATGTGCTCTGGTTCATCATGTGTGGGCACTGCGCAACCAACATTTTATTATCCAAAATCTGCTTGCTCTTCTTTACCATGTTCCTCTTCCGTTCTTCTTTAATATGTACTCTCTCCGTTCCTAAATACAAGTCTTTGTATATATTCCACCATGGACTACATATGGAGCAAAATGAGTGAATCTACACTCTAAAATGTATCTGGATACATCTGTATGTGATCCATAGTGGAAATCTCCACCAAGACTTATATTTTGGAACGGAGGGAGTATGATAGTAGTACAGTATGTTCCTTGTATTGAAGATGAGCAGGGACATTTGCAGTGTAGAGGTCTATACGGTCGGTTGTGATGGACACTTTGAGCCTCTTTGATTCGTAGGATCTTGTAAACATAGGAATAGGATTTGTAGTGGCCTGCCCACTTGAATCCTATAAAAATAACAAGGAAATGCGGGGAGCTGTGTCGCCTTTGAGAGTTACACTAATATTAACAGTACCGCACCTTCACTTGAAGAGAGCCGGTATCCGAAGCCTTTCTAGCCGTACCGGCAATACTAGCACATATATTCCAGCAAGTTCCACTTTGCTGACTTTACTCTGATGCTTAAGGTTTTCCCATTATATCTACACTATGATATGTGTAGCTGCTTTGTGTCGCACTAGCAGCAGTCCACTCTTGAAGCTAAACACTCCAATGACTTACAAAATTGGCACCAAGGCATTGAGTGCCATTCGGGATGCAATGAAACTCATACGCTCCCCACCTGTTGATTCTTGTTCAGAATATGATCCTAATGACTATTCTAACCTCGAGGAGTCAAAGGCAGATGGCATGTCCTGTTCACCCATCAAGGTGCCTGTTCTAATTTGTCAATGTTTTATTGATTGCGGGTATCTTGCATATGTTGTCTTGCATTTCTTCTACTTTGTTGCACCGCCATCTGCTTAGTTTACTCATCATATATGTCGAGATGCCATGCCCATCCATTATCAATACATATTCCATCTGTCATCATACCATGTTTTTCCACTCAAATGTTGTTCTTGTGCATCAGACATCAAAAAGGAAGAGGGTGATTGCCGAACCTGAAGGAGCACCAGCAAAGTCCTTGAAAAATGTGGTGGTGCCGGAGAAATCGGATAGCACCCCACTTATATTGGTTGTACAACCAATGACACAAAACGTAGGACCGACTCCAGCAAACTGTACCCATACTTCACTGGCCACACCACTAGCCCCACCACACAGGACCTGCACTCTAGCAAAAGGTATACCGATTTCATTTGCCATAGCACCAGTTGTACCACAGAAAAATCCCACTCCAGCAAAAAGTACAGTAAGTCCACCGGCCGAAGACCTATCCCAACTGCAGAGACGGCCAATTCCAGCAGATTGGAACCCCATTCCATTTATTCCCAGTTTAAAAGACAATGCTTTCAATGTTGTTAGGGACTACGTGCATATATTCCCATCATGGGAAGATTATTGTGAAGACAAACACCATTTTCACATCTTCCTGTCCAACTTACGTGTAAGTGCTATTATTCATGGTTATTATTTTCCTGTTTTCTACTGATTGAACACATCAATGATTTACACTACATTGTTGTAACTAGGCGAGGGTCAATCTGGATAGTCATGACGAGCAAAGCTTGCTTGTGCTTTTCAAGGAAGCATTGCAGCAGTATCGGTGTTACATGAGGAAATCACACTTTGATGGCAAGTCTATAAACGAATTTCCGGTGAAGTCTCCTGTGCTAAATTTAGAAGACATTGAATGGAAAAACCTTATTAGGCACTGGTCTCGTTCCCAGGATGAGGTACTGTCTATGAAATCACATGACAATTTGAACTTCTACTTTTCCACATGTGCCTTATGGATCTTTTTTGCAGGAAATCTGCTCGAAGAAGAATTCCAGTTTGACAAGAACGACAGGATATCACAAATATGCTGCCCGCTGCTTTGCTCTTGTTAGTACCTGCTGTCCTGTATCACTGTACTTGCATACATACCTGGTTCATTCTGTGACAGCAGTATGCATGATAGCTTGCTTATCAATTGTTCGCTCCAAATTATCTGATCTGTATGAATGGTTACATTAGTGTAGAATATATCCAATGCCAATGTTTTTTAGCACTGCATTGTTCTTGTAAGTACATGATGTCCTTTATCAGTGTACTTATAATGACAGGTAGTTGTTCATGTACCATCACTCTGCAGCTTATTTTCCTTTGCTCTGCATTTTCTACACATCAGATCTATATTTACTCTTACCATAAGGTTGGTACTGAAGAAGTTTAGCTGTGCATTCCTCTTGGTTGTACCTTTTGCCTGTATCGCTGCACTTACATTTATAGCTACTTGGTTATGTAGCATCACTCTTCATCTTATCTTAAATATTCTCCATTTTTTCGTATATTATCACATCTATATTTACTCTTAACAAAATGTAGAATAAAGGCAATGCTTTTGAAGAAGATTCTGTGGTAAACTTCCTGAATTGCCCGGAGCGTGGCAGGCCGTTAATGGACTGGATCAAATATGGGCCGGCATTTTGCCCAAAACATGGCAGCCAGTTAATGGGCCGGCCTACTAGGGTCCTCAAAATCTTGTGGGCCTACAGCTGGGCCGGCCCATTAATGTCGGCGAAATCTCGTGGGCCTTTAGCTGGGTCGGCCCATTATGATCCGCAAGAATCTCGTGGGCCTTTACCTGGGCCGGCCCATTAAGGCACACAAAAATCTTATGGGCCTTTACCTGAGCCGGCCCATTATGGCCCGCAAAATCTTGTGGGCCTTTAGCTGGGCCATCCCATTATGGTCCGCAAAATCTCGTGGGCCTTTAGCTGGGCCAGCCCATTATGGTCCGCAAAATCTCGTGGGCCTTTAGTTGGGCCGGCCCATTTAAACTTGATGGGCCGGTCCACGTGTCAACATATCATAGGCGCGTCTCGCCCATTGGATGAGTGACACATGTGCCAACGCGGACCTGACACGTGTCTCCTCTAGCCAATGATGATTTCACACGTGGAAAATCCCCATTGGTCGGGGCTGTTAACGGGTTATCGGATCCAAAACCCGACCCGATAGCTTAACGACGTTCCGTTACGGTGGATGCCACGTGTTGGTCACCCTTGACGAAAGCTCTTCTATGACGCGTGATTTATCGTCATGGAAGTGGACACTTCCATGATGATAAATTTGGTAATGTCATGGAACACTTCTATGACAGCACAGGTATGACTATCTTGATATTGTCATAAATTTGTCATGGATGTACATGCATGACAAAAAACACGACGTACTGTGACAAACACGTATCATCACGGAAGAGTATTTTTTTGTAGTGATAGGGGATCTATCATAGTCCTTTCGATAAGTAAGAGTGTCGAACCCAACAAGGAGCAGAAGGAAATGATAAGCGGTTTTCAGCAAGGTATTCTCTACAAGCACTGAAATAATATGTAAAAGATAGTTTTGTGATAGGATAATTTGTCACGAGTAACAAGTAACAAAAGTAAATAAAGTGCAGCAAGGTGGCCCAATCCTTTTTGTAGCAAAGGACAAGCCTGGACAAACTCTTATATAGAGAAAAGCGCTCCCGAGGACACATGGGAATTATCGTCAAGCTAGTTTTCATCACGTTCATATGATTCGCGTTCGGTACTTTGATAATTTGTTATGTGGGTGGACCGGTGCTTGGGTACTGTCCTTACTTGGACAAGAATCCCACTTATGATTAACCCCTATTGCAAGCATCCGCAACTACAACAAAAGTATTAAGGTAAACCTAACCATACCATGAAACCTATTGATCCAAATCAGCCCCTTACAAAGCAACGCATAAACTAGGGTTTAAGCTTCTGTCACTCTAGCAACCCATCATCTACTTATTACTTCCCAATGCCTTCCTCTAGGCCCAAATAATGGTGAAGTTTCATGTAGTCGACGTTCACATAACACCACTAGAGGAGAGACAACATACATCTCATCAAAATATCGAACGAATACCAAATTCACATGACTACTAATAGCAAGACTTCTCCCATGTCCTCAGGAACAAACGTAACTACTCACAAAGCATATTCATGTTCATAATAAGAGGGGTATTAATATGCATATAGGATCTGAACATATGATCTTCCACCAAATAAACCAACTAGCATCAACTACAAGGAGTAATTAACACTATTAGCAACCCACAGGTACCAATCCCGGACTTGGAGACAAGAATTGGATTCAAGAGATGAACTAGGGTTTTGAGAGGAGATGGTGCTGGTGAAGATGTTGATGGAGATTGCCCTCTCTCGACGAGAGGAGCATTGGTGATGACGATGGCGATGATTTCCCCCTCCCGGAGGGAAGTGTCCCCGGCAGAACAGCTCTGCCGGAGCCCTAGATTGGTTCCGCCTCGTGGCGGCGGAGTCTCGTCCCGAAAGGTTGCTTATGATTTTTTTCCTCATCGAAAGACTCCATATAGCAGGAGATGGGCATCGGAGGGCCACCAGGGGACCCACGAGGCAGGGGGCGCACCCAGGGGGGTAGGGCGCGCCCCCCACCCTTGTGGGCAGGGTGTGGCCCCCTGCGCTCATTATTTTTTATATATTCTAAAAATGACTTCCGTGAAGTTTCAGGACTTTTGGAGATGTGCAGAATAGGTCTCTAATATTTGCTCCTTTTCCAGCCCAGAATCCCAGCTGCCGGCATTCTCCCTCTTTATGTAAACCTTGTAAAATAAGAGAGAATAGGCATAAGTATTGTGACATAATGTGTAATAACGGCCCATAATGCAATAAATATCAATATAAAAGCATGATGCAAAATGGACGTATCAACTCCCCCAAGCTTAGACCTTGCTTGTCCTCAAGCGAAAGCCGAAATCGAAAAATATGTCCACATGTTTAGAGATAGAGGTGTCGATAAAAATAAAATACGGACATGAGGGCATCATGATCATTCTTAGAACAATATATATATATATCATCATATGATCTCTTATGCTAGAGTAACAATTCAATCACAATTTCAAGTATGAATCATAAACTTCATTGAAACTAACAAACTATAATCTCAGTCATTGAGGCAATTGCAATTTATCATAACATAGGAAAGAGTCAATATAAGAGCTTTTCAGCAAGTCCACATACTCAACCATCTTTTAGTCTTTCACAATTGCTAACACTCACGTAATATTTATGGGTATGAAGTCTTAATCGGACACAGAGAAAGATAGGGGCTTATAGTTTTCCCTCCCAACGCTTTACCTCAAGGGTAATGTCAACAATAATAGTTCATGAAAACTCACATCCAATTAGCCATATATACCAGGATCTTTCCAACATATTGTGCTTGCCAAAAGATAAAATGTAAAAAGGAAAGGTGAAGATCACCATGACTCTTATGTAAGGTAGGAGATAAAGGTAAAAGTTATGCCCTTCGCAGAGGGAAGCAGTGGTTGTCATGCGCTTTTATGGTTGGATGCACAAAATCTTAATGCAAAAGAATGTCACTTTATATTGCCACTTGCGATATGGACCTTTATTATGCAGTCCGTCGCTTTTATTTCTTCCATATCACAAGATCGTATAAAGCTTATTTTCTCCCACACTAATAAGTCATACATATTTAGAGAGCAATTTTTATTGCTTGCACCAATGACAACTTACTTGAAGGATCCTACTCAATCCATAGGTATATATGGTGGAATCTCATGGCAAAACTGGGTTTAGGGATATTTGGAAGCACAAGTAGTATCTCTACTTGGCGCAAAGAATTGGCTAGCATGAGAGGGAAAGGCAAGCTCAATCATGTTGGGTGATCCATGACAATATAATTTATCTCAGATGTAAGAAAACATAACCCATTATGTTGTCTTCCTTGTCCAAGGTCAACTCTTTAGCATGTCATATTTTAATGAGTGCTCACAATCATAAAAGATGTCCAAGATAGTGTATTTATATGTGAAGACCTCTCTTTCTTTATTACTTCCTGTTAATTGCAATGATGAACAAAACTATGTTTGTCAACTCTCAACAACTTTTAATCATCATACTTTTTCTATGTGAGCTCATTACTCTCCATAAGATCCATATGATCTCTTTTATTTCTTTTTATTCTTTCTCTTTTATTTTATTCACTCAAGATTATGGCAAAATAATCAAGCCCTTGACTCAGCACTAATATTATATAGCTCACGGACTCGATTACATAGAAGGATCATAAAGCAAAACTCATAACTAGATCATACTAAAAACTTTATGCTACTAGATCAAGATATTATCAAAAGGATCGAACTAAGAAAAACGGTAAAGATAAAAGTGATGGTGATACGGTACCGGGACACTCCCCCAAGCTTGGCAGTTGCCAAGGGGAGTGCCCATAACCATGTGATTATGTCTCCTTTGTTGGTGAAGAACATGGTGGTGATGAAGGGTAGTCGCACATCGAGCGTAGGAGGTCTTCCAACTTGCGGATAATGCCCTTGAGTGCGATGATATGCTCCTTAAACAAAATATTTTCATGTGTGAGATACTTGTTTTGTATACGAGCTAGCTCAATCATCTTGAAAGCTTCGATCTCAGTTGGGTAAGAAGATTGTGATCAAGTTGAAGGATGTCTTCTGTTGCCAGAACTTGGTTCTCCGTGGCCTTCTTGATCCCTTCATCCTTGTTGATCTCCATGGGTTCTTCTCTCTTCAGCTCTATCTTCATTAGCCAAGCATCGTTGCCCTCATTGTTGGAGGAGGAGGGAGACGACATGATGCTTGGATTTGACAACCCTGGCAAAAAATAGCTCGAAACAAGAATAGGAGATTTTTGCGTGATACGGCAGTCAAAACCTTCGGGAGGTTATATAATGAATTTTTACCGACCAAAATACGTGACGTGTAAGAAAACGGAGTCCGGAGAGCACACGAGGTGCCCACGAGGTAGGGGCGCGCCCAGGGGGTAGGGCGCGCCCTCCACCCTCATGTCCTTCCCGGACTGCTTCTTATTTTTCTAAATATTCCAAAACAGAAGAAAATTGCCATTAGAACTGTGTTGGAGACGGTTTACTTACCGTACCACATACCTATTCCTATTCGGAGTCTGAAACGTTCTGAAAAGTGTCCCTTATGTATTCCTCCGGGGTTACAGTTTCAATAACATTGGTTTCAACATTTATGGGATTACCTGAGATATAATGTTTAATTCTTTGACCGTTCACCACCTTCGGACTTGTGCCTTCGAAGTTGTTGATTTTTATGGCACCAGAACAATAGACCTCCTCAATAACGTAAGGACCTTCCCATTTAGAGAGAAGTTTTCCTGCAAAAAATCTTAAACGAGAGTTGTATAATAATACATAATCACCTACATTAAACTCACACTTTTGTATTCTTTTGTCATGCCATCTTTTGACTTTTTCTTTAAACAACTTGGCATTTTCGTAGGCTTGGGTTCTCCATTCATCAAGTGAGCTAATGTCGAATAACCTCTTCTCACCGGCAAGTTTGAAATCATAGTTGAGTTCTTTAATATCCCAATAAGCCTTATGTTCTAATTCGAGAGGTAAGTGACATGCTTTTCCATAAACCATTTTATACGGAGACATACCCATAGGATTTTTATATGCAGTTCTATAGGCCCATAATGTGTCATCAAGTTTCTTGGACCAATTCTTTCTGGATCTATTGACAGTCTTTTGCAAAATTAATTTGAGCTCTCTATTACTCAATTCTACTTGACCACTAGACTGCGGGTGATACGGAGATGCAATTCTATGATTAACATCATACATAGCAAGCATTTTACGGAAAGCGCCATGAATAAAATGTGAACCACCATCAGTCATTAAATATCTAGGGACTCCAAGCCTCAGAAAAATAACTTCTTTAAGCATTTTAATAGAAGTGTTATGATCAGCACTACTAGTTGGAATAGCTTCTACCCACTTAGTAACGTAATCAACAGCAACTAAAATATGTGTGTAACCATTAGAGGCAGGAAAAGGCCCCATATAATCAAAGCCCCAAACATCAAATGGTTCAATAACAAGTGAATAGTTCATAGGCATTTCTTGACGTCTACTAATATTACCAATTCTTTGACATTCATCACAAGATAAGACAAACTTACGGGCATCCTTGAAGAGAGTAGGCCAATAAAAACCAGATTGCAATACCTTATGTGCAGTTCTATCTCCAGCGTGGTGTCCTCCATAAGCCTCGGAGTGACACTTGCGTAGGATCTGTTCATGTTCATGCTCAGGTACACAACGTCTAATAACACCATCTACTCCTTCTTTATAAAGATGTGGGTCATCCCAAAAGTAATGTCTCAAATCATAGAAAAACTTTTTCTTTTGCTGGTATGTGAAACTAGGTGGTATAAATTTAGCAACAATATAATTAGCATAATCAACATACCATGGAATAGTACGAGAAGCATTTATGACATTTAATTGTTCATCATGAAAGCTATCATCAATAGGTAGTGGGTCATCAAGAACATTCTCTAACGTAGACAAGTTATCTGTAGCAGGAGAACCCATCTAATAAGTATAGGTTTAGCATCTTTATTTTCCATAAGGTATTTAATAGCAGCATGATCCGTGTGAATAGTTACTTTAGAATCAACAATATATGGTATAAACTTATCACAAGCAAATACAACTGCTAGGAATTCCTTTTCAGTAGTAGCATAATTTCTCTGAGCATTGTCTAGAGTTTTTCTAGCATATTGAATAACATTTAATTTCTTATCAACTCTTTCCCTAGAACAGCACCTACAGCATAATCACGAGCATCACACATAATTTCAAAGGGTAAATCCCAATCAGGTGGCTGAACAATCGGTGCAGAGATCAATGCTTTCTTAAGTATTTCAAATGCTTCTACACAATCATCATCAAAGACAAATGGTATATCTTTTTGTAATAAATTAGTCAGAGGCCGAGAAATTTTTGAGAAGTCCTGAATGAACCTCCTATAAAAACTGGCATGACCAAGGAAACTTCTTATACCTTTGATGTCCGTGGGACATGGCATCTTTTCAATAGCATCAACCTTGGCTTTATCAACTTCAATACCTCTTTCAGAAACTTTATGCCCCAAGACAATACCTTCATTAACCATAAAGTGGCACTTTTCGCAATTCAAGACAAGATTAGTTTCTTCACATCTCTGCAAAACTCGATCAAGGTTGCTCAAGCAATCATCAAAAGAGGATCCATAGACGGAGAAATCTTCCATGAAAACCTCACAAATCTTTTCACAAAAGTCAGAGAATATAGCCAACATGCATCTTTGGAAGGTAGCAGGTGCATTACATAAACCAAAAGGCATACATCTATAAGCAAAAGTACCGAATGGGCAAGTAAAAGTGGTCTTAGATTGATCATCAGTTGGCACAGGTATCTGAGAGAAACCAGAATAACCATCTAGAAAGCAAAAATGTGTATGTTTGGATTATCTTTCTATCATTTGATCAATAAAAGGTAAGGGGTAATGATCTTTTTTAGTAGCCTTCTTTAATTTGCGGAAATCAATTACCATCCTATAACCTGTAATAATTCTTTGCGGAATCAATTCATCTTTATCATTAGGAACAACAGTAATACCTCCCTTCTTAGGGACACAATGGACATGACTTACCCACTGACTATCAGCAATGGGATAAATTATACCTGCCTCAAGGAGCTTTAGTATTTCCTTTCTTACCACTTCTTTCATCTTAGGATTCAGCCGTCGTTGGTGATCACGAACTGGTTTGGCATCTTTCTCCAAATTTATTTTGTGTTGACATAGTGTGGGACTAATGCCCTTAAGATCATCGAGAGTATATCCAATAGCAGCACGGTGCTTCTTCAGAGTTATCAATAATCTCTTCTTCATGCTCTGAAAGGTTAGCACTAATAATAACAGGATATATCTTCTTTTCATCAAGATAAGCATATTTAATAGTATCAGGTAACGGTTTAAGCTCAAACACGGGATCACCCTTGGGTGGAGGAGGATCCCCTAGGATTTCAACAGGCAAATTGTGTTTTAGGATGGGTTCCTGTTTAAAGAATACTTCATCTATTTCCCTTCTTTCATTCAAAAACATATCATTTTCATGGTCTAGCAAATATTGTTCTAAAGGATCACTAGGAGGCATGACAATAGAAGCAAGACCAATAATTTCATCTTTACTAGGCAATTCCTCTTCACGGTGTTGTCTATGAAATTTAGAGAAATTAAATTCATGAGACATATCACCTAAACCAATAGTAACAACATCCTTTTCGCAATCTATCTTAGCATTAACTGTGTTCAAGAAGGGTCTACCAAATATAATGGGACAAAAGCTATCTTGTGGGGAACCAAGAACAAGAAAATCAGCAGGATATTTAGTTTTCCCACACAAGACTTCAACATCTCTAACAATTCCAATTGGTGAAATAGTATCTCTATTGGCAAGTTTAATTGTGAGATCAATATCTCTAGCTCAGCAGGTGCAATATCATGCATAATTTCTTTGTATAAGTCATGAGGTATAGCACTAGCACTAGCACCCATATGATATAAGCCATGATAACAATGATCTCCTATTTTAACAGAAATAACAGGCATGCCTACCACGGGTCTATGTTTATCTTTAGCACATGGTTTAGCAATTCTAGCAGTCTCATCACAGAAATGAATAACATGCCCATCAATATTATCAGACAAGAGATCTTTAACAATAGCAATATTAGGTTCAACTTTAATTTGCTCAGGAGGTGTATAAGTTCTAATATTTCTTTAACGAACCACAGTTGGAGCTTTAGCATGATCCTTTATCCTAACAGGGAAAGGTGGTTTCTCAACATAAGAAGTAGGAACAATAGGATCATTATAAGTGATAGTCTTTTCTTCAACTTTAATAGGTGTAGCTACTTTTACTTCTATGGGAGGATCATATTTAAACCACTTCTCCTTAGGGAGATCGATATGAGCAGCAAAAGATTCACAGAAAGAGGCTACTATCTTAGAGTCAAGTCCATATTTAGTGCTAAATTTACGAAAAACATCGGTACCCATAAAAGATTTAACAAATCATACTTAGGTGTCATACCTGACTCCTTACCTTCGTCGAGGTCCCAATCTTCAGAGTTGCGTTTAATTCTTTCCAATAAATCCCATTTGAATTCAATGGTCTTCATCATAAAAGAGCCAGCACAAGAAATATCGAGCATGGTGCAATTGTTATCAGAAAGCCGAGCATAAATTTTTTGAATAAAATCAATTCTCTTGAGAGCTCATGACTGGGGCATGAATATAACATTGATTTAAGCCTCCCCCAAGCTTGAGCGATGCTTTCTCCTTCGCGAGGCCAGAAATTATATATATAATTGCGATCACGATGAACAAGATGCATATGATAAAACTTCTGATGAAATTCCAATTTCAATCGTTTGTAGTTCCATGACCCCGTATCATCACATAGCCTATACCATGTCAATGCATCTCCCTTCAAAGATAAAGGGAAGACCTTCTTCTTAATAACATCTCCGGGCACACCTGCAAGCTTAAATAATCCACAAACTTCATCCACATATATTAGGTGCTCATCAGGATGCTTTGTTCCATCTCCTGCAAAAGGATTAGCTAGCAGTTTTTCTAACATACCCGGAGGAATTTCAAAGCAGACATTTTCATTTTCAGTAGGTTCAGTAGGTTGAGGAGAAACTCTTTGCTCTACTGGTCGGGGTGAAGATACCACGTACAAGCCCCTCAGAAGATTACTTTCCATAGTAACAAGTGACAGTAAATTTCAGCACATTATATGAATTTTTCCTTACCAAATTCCACCTACCAAAGGCGCTTCACTCCCCGGCAATGGCGCCAGAAAAGAGTCTTGATGACCCACAAGTATAGGGGATTTATCGTAGTCCTTTCGATAAGTAAGAGTGTCGAACCCAACGAGGAGCAGAAGGAAATGATAAGAGGTTTTCAGCAAGGTATTCTCTGCAAGCACTGAAATAATAGGTAATAGATAGTTTTATGATAGGATAATTTGTAACGAGTAACAAGTAACAAAAGTAAATAAAGTGCAGTAAGGTGGCCCAATCCTTTTTGTAGCAAAGGACAAGCCTGGACAAACTCTTATATAGAGAAAAGCGCTCCCGAGGACATATGGGAATTATCATCAAGCTAGTTTTCATCATGTTCATATGATTCACGTTCGGTACTTTGATAATTTGGTATGTGGGTGGACCGGTGCTTGGGTATTGTCCTTACTTGGACAAGCATTGCAAGCATCCGCAACTACAACAAAAGTATTAAGGTAAACCTAACCATAGCATGAAACATATGGATGCAAATCAGCCCCTTACGAAGCAACGCATAAACTAGGGTTTAAGCTTCTGTCACTCTAGCAACCCATCATCTACTTATTACTTCCCAATGCCTTCCTCTAGGCCCAAATAATGGTGAAGTGTCATGTAGTCGACGTTCACATAACACCACTAGAGGAGAGACAACATAAATCTCATCAAAATATCGAATGAATACCAAATTCACATGACTACTAATAGCAAGACTTCTCCCATGTCCTCAGGAACAAACGTAACTACTCACAAAGCATATTCACGTTCATAATCAGAGGGGTATTAATATGCATATAGGATCTGAACATATGATCTTCCACCAAATAAACCAACTAGCATCAACTACAAGGCGTAATTAACACTACTAGCAACCCACAGGTACCAATCCCGGACTTGGAGACAAGAATTGGATACAAGAGATGAACTAGGGTTTTGAGAGGAGATGGTGCTGGTGAAGATGTTGATGGTGATTGCCCTCTCCCGATGAGAGGAGCGTTGGTGATGACGATGGCGATGATTTCCCCCTCCCGGAGGGATGTGTCCCTGACATAACAGCTCTGCCGGAGCCCTAGATTGGTTCCGCCAAGGTTCCGCCTCGTGGCGGCGGAGTCTGGTCCCGAAAGGTTGCTTATGATTTTTTCCTCATCGAGAGACTCCATATAGCAGAAGATGGGCATCGGAGGGCCACCAGGGGACCCACGAGGCAGGGGGCGCGCCCCCCACCCTCGTGGGCAGGGTGTGGCCCCCCTTTGAAACTTCTTACGCTCATTTATATATTCTAAAAATGACTTCCGTGAAGTTTCAAGACTTTTGGAGCTGTGCAGAATAGGTCTCTAATATTTGCTCCTTTTCTAGCCCAAAATCCCAGCTGCCGGCATTGTCCCTCTTTATGTAAACCTTGTAAAATAAGAGAGAATAAGCATAAATATTGTGACATAATGTGTAATAACAGCCCATAATGCAATAGATATTAATATAAAAGCATGATGCAAAATGGACGTATCAGTTATCGAGACCATGTATTTCTTCAACAAGCGGCAAATTAATACCATGTATTTCTTCAATAGGACGTAAATTCTTAACATCTTCAGCTTTAATACCTTTTTCTTTCATAGATTTCTTTGCCTCTTGCATATCTTTAGGACTGAGAAGTAGAATACCCTTTTCTTCGGAGTCGGCTTAGGAGTTGGCTCAGGAAGTGTCCAATTATTTTCATTGGTCAACATATTATTCAATAGAATTTCAGCTTGGTCAACTGTTCTTTCCCTGAAAACACAACCAGCACAACTATCTAGGTAATCTCTGAAAGCATCGGTTAGTCCATTATAAAAGATATCAAGCATTTCATTTTTCTTGAGAGGATGATCAGGCAAAGCATTAAGTAATTGGAGAAGCCTCCCCCAAGCTTGTGGGAGACTCTCTTCTTCAATTTGCACAAAATTATATATCTCCCTTAAAGCAGCTTGTTTCTTATGAGCGGGAAAATATTTAGCAGAGAAGTAGTAAATCATATCCTGGGGACTACACACACAACCAGGATCAAGAGAATTAAACCATATCTTAACATCACCCTTTAATGAGAACGGAAATAATTTAAGGATATAGTAGCAGTGAGTTTTCTCATCATTAGTGAACAGGGTGGCTATATCATTTAATTTAGTAAGATGTGCCACAACAGTTTCAGATTCATAGCCATAGAAAGGATCAGATTCAACCAAAGTAATTATATCAGGATCAACACAGAAATCATAATCCTTATTAGTAATAAAGATAGGTGAAGTAGCATAAGCAGGATCATATTTCATTCTAGCATTCAGAGATTTTTCTTTATGCTTAGCTAATAGTTTCTTAAGATCACTTCTATCATTGCAGGCAAGAAAGTCTCTAGCAGTCTCTTCATCCATAGCATAACCCTCAAGAACAACACGCAATCATATCTAGGGTGAGAATCTTCATCATCACTTTCATCAATATTATCAGTTTCAATAATTTCATTCTCTAGCCCTAGCAAGTTGTTCATCAAGAAATCCACCTAGTGGCACAGTAGTATCAAGCATAGAAGTAGTTTCATCATAAGTATCATGCATAGCAGAAGTGGCATCATCAATAACATGTGACATATCAGAATTAATAGCAGAAGCAGGTTTAGGTGTCGCAAGCTTACTCAAAACAGAAGGTGAATCAAGTGCGGAGCTAGATGGCAGTTCCTTACCTCCCCTCGTAGTTGAGGGAAAAATCTTGGTTCTTTGATCTTTCAAGTTCTTCATAATGATAAGCAGATATAAATCCCAAGTGGCTCAAAGAATAGAGCTATGCTCCCCAGCAACGGCGCCAGAAAATGTTCTTGATAACCCACAAGTATAGGGGATCACAACAGTTTTCGAGGATAGAGTATTCAACCCAAATTTATTGATTCGACGCAAGGGTAGCCAAAGAATATTATCAAGTATTAGCAGCTGAGTTGTCAATTCAACCACACCTGGAAACTTAATATCTGCAGCAAGGTATTTAGTAGCAAAGTAATATGATAGTAGTGGTAACAGTGGCAAAAGTAACGGTAGCAAAAGTAATTTTTTTGGGTTTTGTAGTGATGGTAATAGTAGCAGCGGAAAAGTAAATAAGCAAAGAACAATATAAGAAAAGCTCGTAGGCAATGGATCAGTGATGGAGAATTATGCCGGATGCGATCGATCATATAACAGTCATAACATAGGGTGACACAGAACTAGGTCCAGTTCATCAATGTAATGTAGGCATGTATTCCGAATATAGTCATATGTGCTTATGGAAACAACTTGCATGACATCTTTTATCCTACCCTCCCGTGGCAGCGGGGTCCTATTGGAAACTAAGGGATATTAAGGCCTCCTTTTAATAGAGTACCGGACCAAAGCATTAACACATAGTGAATACATGAACTCCTCAAACTACGGTCATCACCGGGAGTGGTCCCGATTATTGTCACTTCGGGGTTGCCGGATCATAACACATAGTAGGTGGCTATAGACTTGCAAGATAGGATCAAGAACTCTCATATATTGATGAAAACATAATAGGTTCAGTTATGAAATCATGGCACTCGGGCCCTAGTGACAAGCATTAAGCATAGCAAAGTCATAGCAACATCAATCTCAGAACATAGTGGATAATAGGGATCAAACCCTAACAAAACTAACTCGATTACATGATAAATCTCATCCAACCCATCACTGTCCAGCAAGCCTACGACGGAATTACTCACGCACGGCGGCGAGCATCATGAAATTGGTGATGGAGGAAGGTTGATGATGACGATGGCGGCGGATTCCCCTCTCCGGAGCCCCGAACGGACTCCAG